>NC_089580.1:2650472-2830472 GCF_019320115.1 Miscanthus floridulus | reverse complement strand
CAATAGCAGCCACACGGGGAAGGACGGGGTGGGAGGGGTGGCCAGCTCCGGCGACTCCAGCGTGGCCCTCCTGCTTCGGCGCGCGGCTACGGGGAGGCGTCGCAGCGGCGTGGTTGCGCGGAGGTGGTGCGTTGGCGCTGTTGCGGGGAGGCGGTGCGGCGGCGCGGTTGGTGGGAGGCGGCGCGGCTGCGTCGGGCAGCACAGGGAGATCGTTGGAGTTCGTCGGGTTCGTCGTTTCTTCAAGTGCTCCTCCACCAAGCGCTACCTCCATCGTCGTGGCTGCGTCGGGCGGCTGCTTGGCGGGTGCTGACGTCCACACCCGTCGTGGACGACGACGACGACGCCTCTATTGTCCAACCCCGATCCACCCCGTCTGCGCTCCATCGATCTCGATCTACATCGAGACCTCAACTGCCAAGGTCAGCACCTCTTGATTCATGATTTCTCTTCCATGTTGTCATTCCTGATCCCTTGATCCCTCCCTAGAGAGATGGAATACTAGAAGGATAGATGCGAAGGCAGGGGCGTCGGTGGTTAGGCATGTTATGGAGAGATGTTTGACACGCGTCAGATTGCTCGGGTTGGTCATTGAGATGGGTTTGTGGAGAGATCTGTGCAGGTAACATGTTTGATGAAATTCCACTTAGGTTTGTGTTGCCTTTTTTGGTGTTTACTAAACCGACTTGCAGCCTCATGTATACTGCACACTGAAATCGATTTCCATGCATGCAACATTTCCCCATCGGAGCTCAACTCTCCACACTGAAGGCAGGAGCATGATGCTGGGATTCCAATAGAAAATGTTAACATCTTATTGCTTCTCATTATTGGAAACTTATTTGTTCTGTACTCGACAAATGAAGCTTTGTCATGTTTTTCGTGCTCGATTTGTCTATAGGTTCATGTGATTGTGTCTATATACAACTATACATTTCTAAATGTTTTGGCATGTTTGTTATCCAGATTCAATAGTACCATGATGCTATCATCTTAATTGTTTCAGTTGAATAACCTAGTTTTAGAGTGTAATTTCCCCTTAAAAAATACCTTGTATCTAGGCGTCTAGGACTGTAAATGTGACCAGTCTCCCCTCAATTTTTTTTTTTTTTTTTGAGAAAACCTATGAGTGACCTCACCTGCTTATTTATTATGTAATAAGCAAGAAACAGTTGGTCACCTTTTTTTGATTGATGTGTAGCATCTTGTGTTTAGAAAGAGAATTCTGAAATGATGGAAATGGATTCGGTCAGCACTTTGAATCTATGGTGCGTTTATGATTATGGAACCGTTGAAATGCTGTGTGTTTTCAGGGAAAGAGCTCTCTAGAGTGACGTAAATACTGAGAGATATGAGGAGGACACTGGAGTGTGCTCTTCAACTTGGACCTAGTGTTTCTAAAGGTTCATTCCCCCTCGCAATATAGCTATCAGAATTCCTATGCCTTGTTTTACGTCATACAAAGTCACCATGGATGCAAGTAGTTCTATCCAATAATGTCTGTAATCTTCTCTCTCTTCTCGATCTATGGCTACCATGGTTCATGAAAGAGTGTGGCTAAACTGAATTTCAGCGACTTCAAGCATAGTACGATAATAAACGATTACCTTTGCTGTTAGTTCCTCCGGTCTACTTTGCTTGGCTGTAGGGCCTTTTTTCTAGACTTTTTTAAGGATCCGAAGAGATGAGCTTAGTATGTAGAAATTTGTGCTTCACCCCATCGCTCTTGGTTGTTTTTTGCGGTCTTCTTGAATTTGCGTGGGTGGTCGTGGTTTTGAAATTAGTACTCCTATTACCCTCTCTATGTGTGTTGCATGTAACTTGTGCTGATCCTACTGCTATTGCTTGGTTTTAGTGAAATTACTTACTCGTGTAGAATTTCACGTAGCTTGATCTGTAATCGGTAACAATTTCATAGCTTTGAAATTACTTACTCGTGTGAAATTACTTACTCTTTTAGGGAGGACTGAGGCTTCTGGTTCTTTGTTGCTCTCTGTGGAGCTTGGAGCTGTTGCTGCTTCTCCTGTGTGCATCTACAACATATTGCAAGTGTAAGTTTGACTCTACTTGGTACAGCCTTCTACTAATCTGGTTAACTAAAAAGACCTGGTGTTTTCTCTGACCCTTGAAAGGCCAGCTTACACTTTGCTGCTTGTGTGTGTTACATTTAATTGTCTGTGTGATGTCAGATTATTCTGTTCTTGTGGTCTGGATTAGCCATTGGTTTTGTTGTTAGAATTTAGCTTGAGATGACAGACTATTGATGTAGTCTAGTTTCTGTTCTTATAGTTTTAGAATTTTAGCTGTTAGATAACAGACATGGCGGGAAGGTATCTGCAGGGCATACATGGGTTGATATATGTTTTGCTTTTGCGATTCATGTTATCCTGCATGGTGGTTGAAATGTTAGTTCTGATCTGCCACATTTTCTTCTTCTGCCATCCCTGTCTCTTCTCCCTTGTTTGTATTCATGCTTGAAGAACTGAATGCTTGTCAGGCGTCTGGAGTTTGTATTCATGCCACAATATATGATTATTTTTCTTGTGAGAAGTATGACCCGATTGATGTTTTCCCCTCATTTAAACTGAACATAGTTGCCTATGTCTTTGGCTGCATTCAGATAGTACATGTTATTTATCTTGCTGAAGTTGAGTAACTCTGTCATGTCCGGCTCTACTGCATTTATTCAGCTTAGTGTTTTAATGACTTGTTCTAAAGCCTGGTGATACTTATTGGGACAAGTTTATTTGGTTGCAAGCAGTGAATCTGATTCTTACAGTGGATCTGATTCTATATCCAGTTAGCAGATATTTGGAGATCAGGAAGGATGGCAATGAGGCAAGTGGGGACAGCAGGAAGGATGGCAATGAGGCAACCTCTATTCAGTTGGATTTATACTTATACATATGTGTATATAGTTGTGATGTGAACATGTCATTATTTATCTTAAAGGGAGCAGCAAACCTGTGTCATTTAGGACTGAACCTAAACAACAGGACTGAGGATAGTCATTCAGGAACGAGAACCTAACAATTGTACTGATATTTGGAGATGAAAGCTTATGGCTGTACGAGAGATTTTAAAGTTTGGATGCATCCAATTTTAATGTGTGCTCTCATTGTTAATGTGCTAATTTGATATTTGTCGAAAGGGCTGCATGAATACCTTGGTTTTGGAGGCATTTCTAATAACGCCTCCATCGATGTTTGAAGGCAAATTCCTAAGCGCCTCTAAAAAGTATTCTAGGCAGCCAGAAAATGCCTTTAAAAGTTGATATTAAAAGGCATTTTGAAAAAAAACGCCTCAAAAGACCTTTTACTTCCCTGTTTTAGCTGGAGTTTTAATAAATGCCTCAAAAGGTCTTTGAAGGCGTTTTGACTATTTTTGGAGGCATTTGTTAATGCCTTGTATAACGAGTCATGTTGTAGTGAGGGCTCTTGTGACTCTTGAGCATCGGTAACGAGCGGAGCAGGAACAGGAGCAGCTCGCGTTGCCACAGTTGACGAGAGGGCAGGCATTGCAGTCATAGCAGGGCGGGAAGAGGTGGCCATAATAAGATCAGCCACAGCGTCGTCACCGATGCTAGAAAAAAAAAGAACCCCATGTCAGGACGCAAGCCTCGATGCCTATACACTCGATCATGTTACGTGTTCTGGAAGCAACAGTACCGGATGTTTGAATAATTCTCGACTAATTTTGATACTCTCTTATTTTACGGGCCTTATTTGGGCTAGAAAGCCCATTATCATCGTGTCCATAATAAGAAGTTAGAAGCCGGATTTGTGGAGCAATATTTGGGCTGAATTCGAGCCTGAAATTTGGAGACTTGGCTAGCTGGCTTCACTTGAGTTGTTGTCCGTTTAGCAGTAATGGCGTTGGAGGAAGTTGGAACGACCAGCTCCCGCGCGCGGTCCCTCGGGCGCAGTAGGAATCAAACCTCGCACGGGAGCCAAGGCGGCGCCGGCGGCGTGCAGGTGATTCCCAATGAGCGTAACTGCATGCATGCAGGTGCAGTGGATCGCCACTTCCGACCCTTTCTTCTTCCCCTCGAGCTCAACTCAAGGCTCTTCTATTTAACCCCACCACTCCCAGCTCTCTTCACCTGCCTCAGCGTCAGCAAACAAACAGCAAGTCTCTGAAACCAAGAGGGTCGATCGAGGCCATGGCGGCACCGGACTGGTCGTCGCTCCCGGCGGACCTCGTCAACCGCGTTGCCGACTGCCTCCTTGCCACCAACGACCTCGACTGCTACGCGGACCTGCGCGCCGTTTGCTACCACTGGCGCTCCGTCACCGCCGACCCCGGGAGCAACCAGCATGACCCCCGCTTCCGTCCCTCCCGGTGGGTCATGCTGGATGAACCTAAGGTCGTCATCTCCACCATCACCGGCGGTCCCTTCCACTTCGTCAACACGGCCAGCGGCCGCTTCGTCCGTAGGAGCCTGGCGCTCCTCCGCGACCGCGACCGTGACTACGTCTTTATCACGAGCACCGCCGGCGGCCTCCTCATTCTAGCGGCCAGGGACCCTCCACACGCCGTGATCGTCCTCAATCCCTTCACCGGTTCCATGATCTGTTTTGCGGCGCAAATGCTAACCGAGCCGTCGGCATTCACTGCCTACGTCGTTGGTTCAACGCCCACTCTCGTGTTGGTTTCCGTCACGTCAAACGAGGTGTACTGGGCGGATCCCCAGAGCGGGTCTTTCTCTGTCGAGAAGCATCGCAACTGTCCTGCAAGCATGCTGCCTCAGATTGCTGACGCCGTCAATCGTGAATCTGTTCCTGGTGCCATGAACATCAGCTTTGGTCCGTGGTGGACGACGGCTGCCGTTGTTACGCGGTGGTGGCCGCCGGCGGGGATATGCTGGCGGTCTCGAAGCGGCGCCTTGGCATCGATGGTTTCAAGATTGACGCTGCTGGGAACGTGATGGAGAGGGTCAAGAGCATCGGGAGCCAAGCTCTCTTCCTCGGCGTCAGGTGCCTTGCTGTTAACACCGATTGCTTCCCAACATTTGAGGCCAACTGCGCATACTTACAACTCACTGGGCTACATCAAAGTCAGTTGTACATCTACAAGTTTAGCATTGGAATTTATATATATCGATGAAGAAGAACCAGAGCTGGTCTCATTAGCACCTATGAGCAACATGGGCCCTTTGACATTAACGCAGCTTTTCTGCAACTACACCACGGACATTCCAGGTCATCCGCTAACGTGGGAAATGTGTCTCTCCGACTTCGTCATGCTCGACCGTTGTGACAACTATATTGATTATGTTAACAGGGGCGGACCCAGCGCTAGGGCAACCAGGGCCATTGCCCTAGTCGCAGCGCCGAGTCTTGAGTCGCGCCGCTCGGCTCCTCGCTCTCCTGGCCGCCTCCACGCCGTCGCCTGCCGCTGCCCCTCACCGGCTCGCCCCCTCCGGCCTCCGATTTGCGCTCCACAGGCCGCTTCTCCGCCATTGGCTGGTCGCTGGCCACCCGCCCGCCGTCAGCCGCTGCCCAAGTGGCCGCCCCGGCGCCCGGCCCCGCTTGGCTGCCCTAGTCATGGCGAAATCCTGGGTCCGCCCCTGTATGTTAATGATAATTCTGATGAGGACTATGGGTATCAACCATACGATGAGCATGAGTATCAATCAGATGATGATGACTATCCAATCTTGGACGAATATCTTTGAAGCCTTAAATGTGCAGCATTAGCATTGCCTACCTATTCTTCAGTGCGCGCATATTGTTGATTTTTTTGTCTATGTGTGCGGACTAAATTATGAATATGTGCCATCTTTCTATGCTAGAGTGTGCATTCTTTTTAGTCCGTGCAATGTTATGTTCAATTCAGTACGACATATGTATTGCTCCTAGTCCTAGTCAAAACAAATGAACAATATTGGTGTCAGTATAAGCATGCATTTTGGTAACACGGAAGGCTTCCCAACCACTGCTTGCTTACTGGTACTCTTGCTGCTGATGTCACCATCCATTTTCTTCTCTGCCTGCTAGAGAACTTGGTTGACAGCAGGCACTAGGGATAGCAATGCATGTGTAGGGCCTGTTGGTAGAGCTACATCTGATTCTAATTCTCTATGGAAGCTGATTCTCCGATAGAAGTGATTCTGTGGCTGAAAGTGATTCTCTTTAATTCTTTAACATAAATTCTTGAAATCATGATAGAGAATCACTTCACAGAATCAGGAGAAACTACTTTTTTTCAGCTTTTAGCCTCCTAGTTCATTTTAGAGAATCACTTCACGGAATCAGCAGAGAATCACTTTTCTCTGAAAAACTATTTGGCAGAGCTCCTGCTGGATTTAGTACAGAATTAGCTCTAGGAGCTTTGCCAAATGGGGCCTAGGAAACCTGATCGGGGAAAGCCCTCGTACCCACTCTGCCAGCGTAAACTCTTCCGTCACCTGTTCGATTTCCATCCAACGGTTAATTCCTATCTTGGTTTCTAAGAAACACCTAATAAGAGGGACATTTTCTAAAAGGCGCAGAACAAACGATACCGAAGAGAGTACAATAATCGAGCAACCATAGTGTATAAATTGAGCCGCTGTAGAGAGGCGACTGTAAATTGAGCCGTCTCTATAGGAAAAAAACCTCCTATTGCTAAAAAACAATTCTTTAGTAGTGTTGGAGAAATGTTTTTTTGCAAAACATCCTCTTCTCCTAGTTTAAAATTGTAGTTTAAGAGTTTAATTAAAATATTACTTAGCATATAACATAATCGAGTTAAGTTTATCTTAAAAATATTAAAATCAAAATTTTTTCATAAATAATATGAGGTTGAATTTAAGCCACCACTCAAATTCAATCCAAACTAGTTATAGTTTACCCAAACCATTAACCTAATTTCTCCGCTTCTGGATTGTTGTACTTGTGGCCGTATTTGATGTATGTCATGGCTCAAACTTAATTGATATGCATCATTGAGGTCGTGGGCTTGATGTAATCACATTAATAATACTGTTAATTATTACACTACATATTAAAAATTAATATTCTAAAAATGTTCGATGCCAGCTTCTTTCTATCCTAGAGCATCGCCCTTGCAATGTGCCAATTGCCAACCAATGCTTCAATCTTCTCTTTCTTTCCCAAGCATCGTTTTTTTCATACACTATGGCTGCTCGAAGAGCCATGGATCTGGGGAGTGCCAACATTGAGGGAAGCGCTCTACCAAGACCAGCGGTTCCTGCTCTGCCACTTATGGATGAAAGCGGGAACAGGAAATTCCCGTACCGACCGATACCGAATACCGAAATTCCCGACCGAATATCGTTTCCTCGGGAAAAACGAATTCGGGAAGAAATCCGGGAAAATACGACGAATCCGGGGTCGAAATCGGTTAGAGTGATTTCCCGACCGAATTAGCGGATCCCGTATTTGTTCGGGAAACTACCGCAGGAAATTCCTGTTTTCAAGGCCTCCCATGCAAACGGCCCAACTCACCCCGCCGGCCCGCCCAAACCCCACGCCGCAAGTCTTTGTCTTTCAACTCGCCCGCACGCCGCAAACCCTAAGCACACCGCAAACCCCACATCCGGAAATCCCCAATCCTCGGCTTCGGCAGTCTCTCACTCTCTCTCAACTCGCCCGCACGCCGCCCGCCGCAAGCCCACAACTCGCCCGCGCCGCATTCCCTCCCTACTCTCTGGCTCTCCCTCTCAGACTCTCAGTCTCTCTCAACTCTCAAGCGCCTCTCCTCTCCTGGGCTCCTGGCGCCTGGCGGCCTGGCCTCCTTCGGTGGCCGCCGCCGTCTGACGAGGTGACAACAGATCCATGACTTGGGGGGCTAGGGAGGCAGGCCGGACGCCAAGATGAAGCCACCACCAAGTGAGCAAGCTTCTGGTTCTGCATCTACCTCATCCGCCTCCAAGCGCCGCCTCTTCCTGGAGCCACCCCCGCCGATGAACAGCAGCACCCTCGCGCCTTTTCCAACGGCAGGTAAAGATGTGTGAATTAGACAATTAGTGTATGTTTCATTTATTGGCAAAGATGTTAGATGTGTGAATCACTATATGGGATTGCTTGTTGTTAGCGATGAAACTAACAGATGAATATTGTCCCCTTGTGTTTTATTGCTTGTGTGTTAGATGAAACTATCAAACTAACAGATGCATGAGTAAAAGTAATTGAGTAAGGTCCAATTGCTACTGTCATTTTGATTCCCAAATGAATGTTTTAGATTCATATTGCAATTGCAACCAACAGATGCATGAGTAAAAGTAATTGAGTAAGGTCCAATTACTTTGGTCATTTTGATTCATACTGGTGTCTTAGATTCATATTGTTATGTTCTATTCTTGTCTTGGCAGGATCTAAGAGGTCAAGTGAAAGCCCTAGTAATTGTGGTAAAGATCTTGGTATATGTCTGTCTGTATCACCTGCAAGTGCAACTCCTGCATCTAGTCCAAGTCAAGGTGGCAGTGCTGCTGCTGGTGGCAGTGGTTCAAGTTCAGGTGGTGCTGGTGGCAGTGGTGCTGCCATTGCAAGTGACATACGTGCTGCTGGTGCGAGTGATCTAGGTGCTGCTGTTGCAAGTGACATAGGTGCTACTGGTGCAAGTGATAGAGGTTTTGTTGCTGCTGGAACAAGTACTGCAAGTGCAATCAGTGTTGACGGCGATGAGCCTGTGCAAGAGGGAGATGTACCTTGTGGAAAGAGGCACAAGAGGTGCACATCCAATGTATGGTAGTACTTTACCAAAAAGAGAGTGGTCGTTGAGGATAATGGCAAGACATATGTTCAGATGTGGGCTTATTGCGATTGGCCCAAATGCAATCACAAGGGCAGATGTGAGAGCAACTACGGAACAACTGGATTTTGGACCCATCTGAGGGTGGCACGTAGTATAGTGAAGGGCCAGCAGCAGCTCAAAGTGGAAAAAGATGGGGGGGGGGGAGACATGACTGTTGTGGTACCATACAGGTATGATGAAGAGGCTAGCTTGAGAAAGTTTTACTTGGCAATAGTCATGCATGAGTACCCATTTAATATATCTGAGCATGAGTATTTTGTTGATTTCATCAAATCCCTACGTCCTACCTTTCTAATCAGATCTCGTGTAACCATTAGGAAAGAAATTATAAACATGTTCTTAGCTAAAAAGGAGAGGTTGTATAGCATGTTCAAATCTGTCTCTTGTCGGTTTAGTGCCACCATGGACATGTGGACTTCAAATCAGAACAAGTCATACATGTGTGTAACTGTACATTGGATAGATGACAATTGGTATATCCAGAAAAGGATTGTGAACTTTGTGCATGTACAGGGCCGTCATACTGGTACAAAGCTCTCTGAGACATTTACTGAACTTATGGTTAAGTGGTATATTGACAAGAGAATGTTTGCTCTGACCTTGGACAATGCATCAACAAATGAAGTAGCAGTCAAAGACATCATCTCTGATCTAAGGGCCAATGCTAGTTCAACGGCTTTGATGTGTGATGGACTATTCTTCCATGTGAGGTGTGCTTGTCACATACTAAACCTTGTTGCTAGGGATGGTTTGAGTGTAATCACACCCACAATTGAGAATATTAGACAACTAGTTCTTGCTGTCAAGGGATCCCCATTGCAATGGGAGGAGCTCATGAAGCGTGCAACTGAGTGTGGGCTGGATACAAACAAGGGTCTTTCACTTGATGTGTCAACCAGATGGAATTCCACGTATTTGATGCTTCGAGATGCTTTGTACTACAAGAATGCATTCATGAGGCTTAAATCATCAGATCGCCGTAGGTATGAAAAAATCACTCCTTCTCCTGGTGAATGGGCCATGGCATTTAAATTGTTCCAATGCTTGAAGAAATTCTTTGATCTCACTGAACTGTTGTCTGGTACTTTATATCCAACTGCAAATCTGTTCTATAGAGGGTTTTGTGAGATAAAGATTTTACTAGATGAATGGTCTATTTGTCAAGATATCACTATTAGTGCAATGACTACTTCTATGAGTAGGAAGTTTGAAAAATATTGGAAGAAATCATCCACTACACTTGCTGAGGGTGCTAGGGCTAGGAAGCAACCAAGTGTATTCAGGCCACTGCGGCTGCTACCTGGACGAGCGTAGCAGACAGGAGGGAACAAATGATAGCGAAACCAGCATTGAACGTCTTAGGGCAGTCCCAATGAAAGAAACTAGTAGTTTCTATAACATAGGATACCGCACAAAAAAAGTACTACTTTCCAACCCATGGTTTCTATGAGTAATAATTATTTTCTCTTTCTCTCTCCCAACTCTATCTTCTTCCTCCAATGGGAGTGCGACACAAGCTCCCTAGAAATTGGTGGTTTCTCCCCAATAGCGATTTCATGGTTTCTTGGTGCATTGGGTCAAGAGTAGACCTGATTTCTTCATGAGGAAACAATTTCTATGATTTTTGCTCTCTTTCTTTATTAATTACGTTGCCATGTCAGCGTTTTGCCTATGTGGCAAATCATTTAATGAGGATAGAAACCATCATCAATACACCATTGGGACTGCCCTTAGAAGTGAGAATTTTAGGCAACATCGCCCAATGCCGTTCAACAGCGCATTTAGATGAACCTAGCCCATAAATTATACTATAGTTCATCATGACTTTGTTTTAAGTAAACTTCTCTAACTTAAACTAAATTTATAGAAAAATATATTAACATCCATATTATTAAATTAGTTGCATTAAATTTTCTATAAAATATATTGATAGTGCATTTATTCAAACTTGTATATGTTAATATATTTTTCTACTAAAAACTAGTCAAAGTAAAGTTTGAGTAAAGTAAATTATAATTTGTAATAACAAACAAAAAATACTTTTCAAGCATGGATAGTGTAGGTCTGCAGCCCAGAAAAATGTACGCTTCCCAGCTGTGGTCGTGCCGTGCTTCAAGCACGCAAATGGCCAAAACAGTGTGCGTAGTATGCCACTCAGGTAAGACTATCTCCAACGAGAAAGACCCAAATCAAAGACCCATACCAGGATTTAGGTGACGCACAGTGAAAGGGTACCGTGGCAGGGACAGGCGCTGAAAGACTCCCCTGCCGCACTATAGCCATAGCAGGGGCAGGCGCCAAAGTCAGCCCTGCTATCACACCTAGTCACTGTAGCAGCCTGACAGCCTGGCATGTTTGTGTACTAGGATTAGATGGGTAGAGTTGTATATATAGCTTCCCACTGCTACTCAATAAAGTGAGAGAGTTCAGTTTTGCCATCTCCTCTGCAAAGCTCCACCCAACGCTGGTGCTTGTGCTATGTGTGTGCGCTCTATTCTTCTTCCCTTCTTCTACCTCTAGCCATAGTGAGCGAGAACGCCAGTGACCGGTCGGCTCACCCGGTGACCGGTCGGCTCACCCGTGTGGGAGATCCCGGGTCCAACAAGTGAGCAACATCACCGACTTCATGGATGCCTTCCACGACGATGAGGAGGTGCGGTTCCACAGGCTGGACGACATCGGCGGCGGCACAGGGTCCTCAGGCCTAGCGGGTCGGCTGCTCAATGACCTAGTGCTGCTTCTCGTCAGTGTAGAGGAACCACCCATGTTCACGCTGGCCGAGCGTGATGAAAATTGGTGACGGGCGATGCTGGAGAAGATGAAGGCAATCGAGGAAAACAAGACTTGGGAGCTCGTCGATCCACCTTTAGGATGCCATTTGATTGCCTGAAGTGGGCATACAAGGTCAAGCAGGACGAGCGCGGCGCCATTGTGAAGCACAAGGCGCGCCTCATCGCTCGAGGCTTTGTCCAGCACGAGGGCATCAATTTCGAGGAAGTCTTTGCGCCGGTAGCGTGCATGGAGTCTATTTGACTGCTGGTGGCTTTGGCAGCAGCGAAGGACTGGCGTGTTGAAAGCTCTAGTTTGGTTTTGGTGAATTGATAAAACCCTAAGTGTTAACCTAGTTTATCAAAGTGATCATGAGATAGGTAGCACATTTCAAGTGGTGAAGCAAATAAAGATCATGACATGATGATGGTGATGCCATGGTAATAATCAAGTGCTTGGACTTGAAAAGAAGAAAGAGAAAAACAAAAGGCTCAAGGGAAATGTATAAGTGGTAAGAGCCATTTTGTTTTAGTGATCAAGACACTTAGAGAGTGTGATCACATTTAGGATCGATAGCCGTACTATTAAGAGGGGTGAAACTCGTATCAAAATACGGTTATCAAAGTGCCACTAGATGCTCTAACTCATTACATATGCATTTAGGATCTAGTGGAGTGCTAACACCCTTGAAAACATTTTGTGAAAATATGCTAACACATGTGCACAAGGTGATACACTTGGTGGTTGGAACATTTGAGCAAGGGTTAGAAACTTCACCGATGGAGTGTCCGCCCGTAGAGTGCGGACAGTCCTACGGTGCCACCGGTGCCCTGAATAGAAAAGACAGAGTTTCACAGAGTGAACCGGGCGCTGGCATCAACTGGTCCAACGCGTCCGGTCAGTAGAAGTAGTGAAGACGCTGGCGTCAGTCTTCGACCGAATGCTGGGTCACTTCATGACCAGACACTGAGTGGGTGCGTCTAGTCCTACAGACGTGGCAGCACAGAGGAGAAGAGAATTGACCAGACGCTGGTGCTGCGTCCGATCGTGACCGACTGGACGCGTCTGGTTGCGAGTGGAACCTTACTAGAAACGACTAGACGTGGGGTCCTGTGTCTAGTCACTTCGAGCAGCGTGTCCGGTCATCACTTGACCGTTGGGATTAGGCGCTCTGTATTTGAAGAGAGGGATGACGTGTCAGCCATCCATTGATCGGACGCTGGCAGGGTGCGTCTAGTCGATCTAACCGAAGCGTCCGGTCACCCCGAGCAGTGCCCAGTGAAGGGGTACAACGGCTCTATTTCGTGGGGGCTTCTATTTAAGCCCTATGGCCAGCTCTAGCTCACTCTCATAGCCATTTGCATTGACATAGCAACCTTGTGAGCTTAGTCAAAGCCCTCCCACTCATCTCCATCATTGATTCATCATCTTTATAAGATTGGGAGTGAATCCAAGTGCATTGCTTGAGTGTTTGCATCTAGAGACACTTGGTGTTCATGTTTCGCTGTGGGATTAGCTTGTTACTCTTGGTGGTTGCAGCCACCTAGACGGCTTGGAGCAGCGAGGATCATCAAGCGAAGGGTGGTGATTGTCTCCGGCTCCGATCGTGGTGAATGTGAAGGGTTCTTGACCTTTCCCCAGCGGAGAGCCAAAAGGTACTCTAGTGAATTGCTCGTGGCTTGTGTGATCCTCATCTTGTGTTGGTTGTGCGGCACCCTATTGAGGGTTTGGCATGTGATGCCAATTAGCGCATGAACCTTCCAAGTGAGTGAATCGCTACAACGAGAACTAGCTTGCCGGCAAGCAAGTGAACCTCGGGAAAAATCATTGTGTCAACATTTGATTCTGAGGTGATTGGTCTTCATTGATATTGATTCTTGTGATTGATTGGTTCATTCTACGACTCAGCGGTATAATTATCTTGCTCACTCCCTTTACATTTCCGCAAACTAGTTGTCAAGCTCTTTAGTGTAGCTAGTTGTGAGAGCTTGTTAGTTTAGTTAGTGTGGCTCTTTAGTTAGCTTTTGAGAGCACACTAACTTAGTGTAGTGCCATAGCCATTGTGTGGTCAGAAATAATAGAAACTAAAATTGTGGTAGGTGGCTTGCATTTTTGGTAGGCTAGCGCAACACTTGCTTCGCCTTATAATTGTCTAACCGGTTCGTTAAGTGTTGTTGTAGAAATTCTTTAATAGGCTATTCAACCCCCCTCTAGCCATTAGGACCTTCCACGCGTCCATCACCTGGACATAAAATCGATCTTCCTCAATGGCAAGCTAGCGGAGACAGTCTTCGTCAGGCAACCTCTGGGTTTTGCCATCAAGGGAGTGGAGCACAGGGTGCTCTGACTGCGCAAGCGCTCTACGGGTTGCGGTAAGCCCCACGAGCGTGGAACGCCAAGCTTGACGCCACGTTGGGTGAGCTTGGGTTCACAAGGTGCGCAACCGAGCACGCGCTCTACACGCGGCGATGGGGGAAGAAGGAGCTCATCGGCGGTGTGTATGTGGACGACTTGATTGTCACCGGCGCATGTGCGGAGGACATCGATAGCTTCAAGCGCGAGATGGCGGCTTATTTTCGAATCAGCGATCTCGGCGCGCTCTCCTACTACCTCGGCATCGAGGTGAGACAGGGGAAGGAGGCGCTCATGCTCGGTCAGAGCACGTATGCCTTGAAGTTGTTGGAGCGGAGCAGCATGGCTGAGTGCAAGCCGTGCATGACTCCGATGGAGGAGCGGCTGAAGCGGACGAAGGCCAGTACCATGGCGAAGGTAGATGCAACACTCTACCGAAGCATTGTCGGCGGTTTGCGCTACCTAGTACACACGAGGCCGAATATTGTGTTCGTCGTGGGCTACATCAGCCGCTTCATGGAGGATCCCCGAGAGGATCATTAGGCCGCGGTGAAGCGGCTACTGCGCTACGTCAAGGGGACGGTGGATCAAGGGATCGTCTTCCCCAAGACCAGCGGAAGTGGGTTGCAGCTCACTGTGTTCAGTGATGCAGACATGGCGGGGGACATCGACGGACAGCGGAGCACCTCTGGCGTGCTCGTCTTCCTCGGGTTGGCTCCAATCTCATGGCTGTCGCTGAAGCAGAAGGTGGTGGCGCTGTCCACGTGCAAGGCAGAGTACGTGGCGGGGGCCACGGCGGTGTACCAAGCTGTGTGGCTACGCCGGCTGCTGAGTGAGTTGATCGGTGTGGAAGCTCACCCACCAGCACTGATGGTGGACAACCAGCCCGCCATCGCCCTCGTGAAGAATCTGGTTCTCCATGACCGGAGCAAGGAAATCGACGTCAAGTTCCACTTCCTCAGGGACTGTGTTGATGGAGGGCAGATCGTCATTGAGTTCGTCGAAACTGGTCGATAACTCGCGGACGTCCTCACCAAGCCGCTCGGCCGTCTTCGGTTCACGAAGCTAAAGAAGATGATCGGCATGGTGGAGGTTCTAGGGTTAGCAGCAGGATTAGGGGAAGAATTGTAAAGTAATCTGCTGCTCTTCCCTGTATGCGTGGCAGGGGCAGACGTCGAAAGGGCTCCTCCTGCTGCTACACTGTAGCCACAGCAGGGGCAGGCGCCGAAAGGTTCCCCTGCCGCACTGTAGCCACAGTAGGGGCAGGCGTCAAAGTCAGCCCTGCTGTCGCATCTAGTCACTGTAGCAGCATGTCAGCCTAGCATGTGTGTGTACTAGAATTAGATGGGTAGAGTTGTATATATAGCTTTCCACTATGACTCAATAAAGTGAGAGAGTTCAATTTTACCATCTCCTCTGCAGAGCTTCGACCAACGCCGGTGCTTGTGCTGTGTGTGCGCGCGCTCTGTTCTCCCTCCCTTCTTCTACCTCTAAACATAGTGAGCGAGAACGCCGGTGACCGGTCGACTCACCCGGTGATAGGTCGGCTCACCCGTGCGGGAGATCCCGGGTCCAACAAACAGAAGGTAAATTAAACAGTATAGAATAGATCACGAAAACCGTTATTTTAGTATAGCTGATATATGCGTTCCCTTTGATTTCTCAGGAACTGTTGTTGTGTGGGGCCACTGGTCACATATGCCCAAGTGGTCACACATCAACAGCTACGAGGAACTAAGCATGTAAAGGTAGGAAGTAGGAACAAAATTATGGAATGTCAAGCCCCAATGCGTTAACGGTAAAATAAACTCAGCTCATCTATAAATAGATTAAAATAAAAAGATATAACCAGTACATCTGCATTGTGGTCCAACAAAATCTTCAGAGTACTATCATGCCCTCCATGAACCGCAAGCTGTAGTGGTGTCATATGGCATGATTTGCCATCAACGTAAGCTCCCCTAGAAAGCAGAAGTTTTGCTATTTCACACCGTCCTGAAGAAACAGATGAAAAAGTAAGGTCATAGTAAAGTGGACTGCAGAACTATAACAATTAATAAACCAATCTTCAGCAACAAAATTTCAACAGGTAAAAAAAAGACAAAATTGCTATTTCACTCTTCGCTGAAGAGCATACAGGGAAATCTCGATGGCAATCAACAGTTCATAAGAAATGAAACAATTACTTTTCGACAATCTATCAGTTTAATTGGCTGAACACAAAATAAAGTATGAAACTGATCCTGGTAGAAGATCCAGAAAGGCACAAACAGATACTAAATACAAGGTCCACAAAGACTAACAGCAACAATTCCAGATGTAATCAGCACATGAATTTTAAATGTGAGGGCAGGTAACAAAGTTTAATGGGGAAAAATTGAAAGATGGTATACTCCACATAACACATCGCGACATAGCAGTTGGGCACAAAAAGTTTATAAAACCAGGATAGCTTGAGTTTATAGCAACATTAGACACAACAGAAAGCTATAAAATAAGAAGTAGAGAATTTTTTAGCTTGCTTAGTTTTCTCTTGAATATGATGTCATTGTCTGCAGTTGTGTTTGTGTATAGATTCTTCAACTACAGACTCTCCAAAGTAATATCCTATATATGTTCCATTTATATCCACCACAAAGAGGAAAAAGGTAACAGTAAAGACTGAACAGGAAACCAACACATGTCCTGGGAAATGGAGGCATGGGTTATGGAAGATTTAAAGCCAATCGGTTCTTTGGGTTAGCTAGCTTTTGGGGTTGGGTTTAGTGGGGCCCATGGGCTTTAAAAAAATAAATAGGAAATCTTATCCCCACCGCATGGCTTCTGTTGTTCTTGAAGCTCGGGAAGGTGCCATGTCTCATCCTGGCTGCCTCGGCTGGTTTCTCGGCGTCCTCTCCCCGTGGTCCCTGCATCCTGCTCCTGGTCCCCAAGCATCGACGAAGCAGCAGCTCCGACGCGCGCTGCACTGCAGAATCGAGTAAGGGGAGCAGCAGCTCTAACTCGAGATGCCCATGGCAGTTGCGGTCTTGCAGAAGCCAGTGGGGAGCAGTGGCTCTGAGCGGTCCGCGCGCGAGGCCAGCGGTGGCTCCAGCAGCCCGCCGCGCCCCGCCGGCCACCGCGCCTCTCTTGCTTCCCTCTCTCTCTGCCGCGCTTCGTATTTTTCAGCAAGCAGCAGGTCGCGCGTGAGAGCGAAGCTTCGGTGGCCTGCGAGGCTTCGGTGGCCGGTTGCCGGCGCGCAAGCACGGCGACGACGGCTCCGACTCCGAGGCCCGCGCGCATGGAAGGCAACGGCGGTTCCGCGAGCGCGCATGCAAGCAAGGCTTGCGGAGCCCTATAACCCAGTATCCAAACGGCACGACCGTCTCCAACGGCATGACCTAAACGCAAAAATACGTCACGCACGGTGTTTTGGGTCCCCAAAACATTCCTCCAACGGAAGACCGAAAGCAGCTGCGCATTCTGCGTCCTCGGCGAGTTGGAAGGCAATTCTACGTCCTCGAAGAGAGCTGACCCAAACCTGCAGTGGTGGGCCCGTAGGAGCCGTCGGGGCAGGGCGTGGCCGACGGGGCGAGGCGGGCTCGAGGACCCTCGTCTGGGAGCAAGGCTGCTCGCGTCTGGGAGCGCCCTACCCCATGCTTCCCCCGACGCGGCGAGCCCTGCCCCGCGCTGCAGCCCACCTCCCCGCCGGCGCGCGCAGCAAGCTTGCTCCGGCGCGACGAGCCCTGCCCCGGCGCGCAGCCCGCCTCCACCTCGACCACGCCATCCTCCTCACCTTCGCCATCTCCCTCCTCTGCACGGGATCGAGCGCGGGCGCGAGCTCCGCCGGCGCAGGCGCCACCGGCCGGATCCGGGAGAGGGAGGGTCGGGGAAGAAGAAGGGGAGGGAGGGGGGCCGGATCCGGCTGGGAGAGGGAGGGAAGAAGGCAGGCCGTGTCCACGGCGGGCGCCGCTTGCTCCGAGCGTCGCGCCGAGGGGCGTCGTGGCCCCGCTGCCGCCGTTGGCGAGGTGCTGCTGTCACCTGGGGTGAGAAGAGAGTGAGGGAGCGTGGGGATTTGGGGCTCATCGTTGGAGAGGTCAAGAATGGGGTGCGTCGGATATTTTACTGTGCGTTACCTAAACGATGAAATGAGTATCCGATTTGGGTCACGCCGTTGGAGTCAGTCTTAGTTTCGACTAAACTTGTCCAACTAAGGCCCCGTTTGGCCGGGCTCCCGCGTGCTCCGGCTCCTACATTGTAGCGACACTGTAGCCGGAGCCATGGGAGCCAAAAAAACAAGCTTCTCCGGCTCCGGTGGTGTCAGTGAGAGAGGAAAGGAGGAGAGAGAAAACGGCTTCGATGAATAGTGTAGCTACAGTGATTTGGCAGCAGGAGCCGGAGCTGCCCAGAGCCCGGCCAAACGGGGCCTAAATTCTATTGAGGGGCACAATGTTGTATATCATTTGAAATTTGGCATATTTTTTTCGTTCCAAAAATTTTTGGCATATTTTTAGAGTTTGGTCATTCCAACAGCCCGACGGTTGGGCATTTTTATATGGAATACCGTCACCAATTTTAAACATGTCACGTGCTCACGTGCTACTTGATCTCCTTGTCTTCTATTTTCCCATCTATATTAGTTTCGAGTTTTCGACTGATTGGAAGTTAAATATGTCAAAGTTCCAAACTCAGTTAATAAAATTGTCATGAGAAGAATGAAGCTGTTACTTGGGCATTTTGATATATTATTTGGTAAATGTCTTCACATTTTTAGTTAAAATATGAGTGTGAACTTAATATATTTGCTTAACCATCGCCGGTTAGCTTTTCCTTATCAATCTCTTAACAATGTATAGTGGTGCTAGAAAGAAAAACAGGACCCCCGGTCAGGGCAGAGTTAAAAAAGGAGATGAGGGGAGCAAAGTACAATGAATTATCAAAGATATAACTTAATTAATTTTGTTAAATTATATGGTGAAATTTCATGTCCATAAAAGATATTCATTGTACAAAGAGGGTGTTTAGCTCCCCTCATACCTGTAAGTGCAATCAAGCCCTAAGTAGATTTTGGTGATGATGTTGATGACATAATTAAAGGACTAATGGCTTCTTGAAGTATTTGACAGCGTATCATTAGTCATGGGTGCAAAGAAACAAAGGACAAGACCTCCCAACTCGAATTGATGGCTTGCAAAGGCTCAAATTGAGTTATAGAACGAGCCGTACTATCAAAGGGATACTAATAATGTGCTGGATGGAACCAAGTGCAAAAAACACCATCTACATATCAATTAATCCCAGCCACAAAAAGCCAGCCGAGCAAAACTGTTATCTGCTCTGACCTACGTGGAACCTCCACGCCCAGTCGTGGAACCTCCACGTGTATACGCGGGGGCTCCGGGGTCTATCTGACCAGACCGTTTTGTGGGTGCTCGGGGAGGGTATTTATACCTCTCCCCTTCGCCCCCAACGATCATCTTCTTTCTCATTTACTCAGACACAAAGTGAAGCTCTCTGTCTCTCAGCTTGGTGCTCCCAACTCCCTTGCTCAAATCTTTGTGATTCCTTGAGGGATTTTGCATTGGAGAGTGTGAGAAAGCTCGAGAAGATCCTTCTCCTCTGTTCTTCTGCACTTGGTGAAACCCTAGCCGCTTGGTGTGTTCGTTACTCTTGGAGCTTGGCTCTTAGATGGCTAGCGGTCACCTGGGAGCTCCCAATCCTTTGTGGACGAGCACCGGGACGTTTGTATTACCCTTTGTGACTTAGTGTAACCCTCTAACCTATTGCATTGGTGATAGGTTGGAGAAGAGGAGCGAGTTGAAAGAGACTCCATAACCTTTGTGGCTAACCTCAACAATGTGAATATAGACAAGCCTTTGTGGCGAGTTGAACCACGAGATAAATCCTCGTGTCTCTTGTGATTGTGCTTGTTGTTGCTATTACTTGTGATTTGAATTGATTTCTAGGGTTTCGTCTCAATTTCCTCCAACAACTAGGTGCAACCACTAGTTTGGATATGTCAACATATGCCCCAGGAAGGCTGGTATCAAATTCGATCTGATTTTCATTCATTATATTCCGTTGTAGATCATTTTTATACTCTAATCCTCAGAGGCTCTATAACACACTAGTGTTAAGCATTGCATTTGGCACTTGCATTTCATGAGCACAAGCATCATCCATTCATTCATGAGCATGAGCATATGAAATTTCATCTCATTCTTTATATGTATCACATGTGATGTTGATTATATACATGCATATGCTTGTGATAATGTGTGACCGATGCAAGAGATGGGTGTGGGGTCACAAAAACACCTTAGACATATCCTAGATGGTAAATGGAACAATGTTTGTATTCATGATATGGGCCAATTTTTCTTCTAAGTCCTAGTTCACTCAAAATGTCATTTTTCATGATGCTAGTTTGACCAAAGTTGAACAGTAGCTTAAAGTATTTGCATGGTAGTGCACCCTTAATAAAAGTTATAGCTTCTTTATTTAAGGGTCATGAGCTAATTTAGTGCCTAACATAGTAAAAAACAGCTCCAAAGTAGCAATGAAATGTTGTTTTCAAACTTAGAAAATTTTGCCAAGTCATTAGCTTATTACAGTTTCAAAGTAGCACACTTTAGAGCTTTGCATTTTGAAAACCATGACGAATTAGACCAAGCTCATTTAAGCAAAGTTGGAGATCTCACATAGCTATACAACTTTCACTAATACCATTTTCACTAAATCGCTACGGATTAGGAGTTACAGGTGCACGAAGTCGCTCTATCAGTCGGCTCCTTCACCTGTCTGAACTGGTCGGGTGAAAGGTCCTAATATGGCTAGAGGGGGGATGAATAGACTATTTAAAAAATCTACAAACCAACTAGAGAAATTTGATTAGTATGACAAATAGCGAACAACAAACTTGCTCTAGCTCTACAAGGGTTGCAAGCCACCTATCCAACAATTCTAGTTACTATGATCACTAAACACACGATTTACTAAGTCGCTACTCACTAAGAGCTCTCACACTTACCACACTAAAGAGCTCCACTAGATGATCTTAAGCTACAAAGCAAACTCTCAATTCTAGCTACACTAAAGAACTTGCTACAACTAGTTTGCGGGTATGTAAATGAGTAAGTAGGGTGATTATACCACCGCGTAGAGGAGTGAACCAATCACAAGATGAATACTAAATCACCGTGAGAATACCAAAGGGCAAGAGACAACCAATTTTCTCCCGAGGTTCACGTACTTGTCAATACGCTACGTCCCCATTGTGTCGACCAACACTTGGTGGTTCAGTGGCTAAGAGGTGTTGCACGAACCTCATCCACACAATTGGACACCGCAAGAACCTACCCACAAGTGAGATAACTCAATAACACGAGCAATCCACTAGGGTTACCTTTCAGCGCTCCATCGGGGAAGGCACAAGGCCCCTCACAATCACTGGAGATGACCATGAACAATCACCAACTAATGCCAATACTCCTCCACTGCTCCAAGCTATCTAGGTGGTGGCAACCACCAAGAGCAACAAGCGAATCCGGCAGCGAAACACGAACACCAAGTGCCTCTAGATGCAATCACTCAAGCAATGCACTTGGATTCTCTCTCAATCTCACAAAGATGATGAATCAATGATGGAGATGAGTGGGATGGCTTTGGCTAAGCTCACAAGGTTGCTATGTCAATGCCAATGGCCAAGAGCCTAAGCTTGAGCCAGCCATGGGGCTTAAATAGAGATCCCCCACGAATAGAGCCATTGGCTCCTCTGTCCTCTGAAAATCAGGGCGACCGAACGCACTGATCGATTTGACTAGATGCAGGACCCCAGCGTCCGGTCCTCAGATTTTTGCCACATGTCGTCGACTTCAAATATTGATCACCCAATCTTAATGGTCATCAGTGCATTTAAGTTGTGACCGGACGCGCTGCTCGAATTGACCGAACGTGTCCGGTGGCTTGTAACCGGACGCAGGCCTGCGTTCGGTCAACATATCCTTTCTCTATTTCTTACATCAGCGTACATCACTAGGTGACCGAACACACCCCCTATGCATCCGGTCCCCTTTTCACTTCAGCGTCCGGTCAAGAGACCGAGGGCGGCCTTCACTGCGCGCCACTGACCGGACACAGGGTCAGAGTTTGGTCACTGCATGACCAGCGTCTGGTCACTGCATGACCAGCGTTTGGTCACTGTTTTTCAGTGACTATCACCTCCTTCATTTCACCAACTTCTCCACCCTTGCTCAAATGTGCTAACCACCAAGTATATCACCTTGTGCACGTGTGTTAGCATATTTTCACAAGCATTTTTAGGGGCGTTGGCTTTCCACTAGATCCTAAATGCATATGCAATGAGTTAGAGCATCTAGTGGCACTTTGATAACCGCATTTTGATATGAGTTTCACCCCTCTTAATAGTATGGCTATCGATCCTAAATATGATCACACCCTCTAAGTGTCTTGATCACTAAACCAAAAAGCTCCTATCAATTTTACCTTTACCTTAAGCTTTTTGTTTTTCTTTCTCTTCTTTTCCAAGTCCAAGCACTTGATCATCACCATGGCATCACCATTATCATGTCATGATCTTCATTTGCTTCACTACTTAGAGTAGTGCTACCTATATTATAATCACTTTGATAAACTAGGTTAGCACTTAGGGTTTCATCAATTTACCAAAACCAAACTGGAGCTTTCAATCTCTCCCTTTTTAGTAATTGATGACAACCCTTTCACAAAGATATGAATTGAATTTTAATTGAATCCATGTTGCTTGCCCAAAGCATATTTACCATGTGTAAAAGGATATAGACAAGTTTCATGAATCCCATATGGTAGCAATTGCTCCCCCTACATATGTGCTAAGAGTTTGGATTATAGCTTGCACATATACATAGATAGGAAATATAGGAGACAATGTCTACCAAATGATGCTAAGGTATAAGAGATAGACCTTTGAAGCGTGATACCAATCGGAGTGCACCAATATACCATCCTTAGCACCATTAATAACTAGACATACACAAAAACTAGAATACCCCATGAGATCAACCTTAGAAGCAAGGATCTAGTTTCCATGAAATGAACATAAGTCTAGTTACTTAACCTATGCATGCTAGTTTTTTATTTTATCATTCAAGCCTATAACTAGCATATACCACACAAGCATGGATATTGAAATTTAAAACTTATGCTATGCAAGCAAATATATAAAATGCATATTCAAATGCAACATACAAGTTTATGAGCTTGCTCCCCCTACTTGTGCCCTTACAATGTCATTTCATTTGTTTGCTCCCCCTATCTTACTATCTTTGTGAACTTCTCTCCCCCTTTGTCAACAATTAGCACAAAAGGTGAGCTCAAATTTTAGATAGGTTGGGGTGAAACTATGTGAAGTGAGGATCATTTTCCCAATTTGGTTTAATCTAGATCACTTGCAAAAGATATTTAACTCGGTTTGATCTAAGGACAAGCTTCTTCACACCTCCAAATAAGGGTTATCTTGTACCATATTGAGTTAAACACTTAGAGTTAATTTTCTAGATCAAACACTAGGTTTATAAGCCCACAAACATATCATATGCCACCACTAGACCAAATTAAGCATAGAAGCAATAGTGGTACCATACAAGCATCAAATTCATTTAATTTTCATGAATGAGCCTAGGACATGATAGGAATAACTAGATGCACTAAACATGTCCTTAGCAAGGATGTATGCCATGCCAATCAACTTTTACCTTATATTGCTCGAAGGACAGGCATGCCATATAAGTGGGAGGTGCATCAACACATATTTGAGAAGTCAAGTATATTCAATTCATTCCTTAGCTTGTAAAACCTCTTCTCATCAAGTGGCTTGGTGAAGATATCAGCAAGTTGATCTTCGGTGCCTACACTCTCAATGCAAATGCCCCCTTTTTGTTGGTGCTCTCTTATGAAATGATGGCGGACATCAATGTGCTTTGTTTTTGCATGTTGAACCGGATTGTTGGTTAACTTAATTGCACTCTCATTGTCGCATAGCAATGGCACTTTCTTGAACTTGATTCCAAAGTCATTCAAAGTAGCCTTCATCCAAAGTAATTGAGCACAACAACTACCGGCCAAAATATACTCTACTTCGGCGGTTGAAAGTGCTACACTATTTTGCTTCTTTGATGACCAAGACACAAGTGATCTTCCCAATAGTTGACATGTGCCCGATGTGCTCTTTCTCTCAACTTTGCATCCCGCATAATCGGAGTCCGAATATCCAATCAACTCAAATCTTGCTCCTTTGGGATACCACAATCCAACATTTTGTGTATGCTTCAAGTACCTCAATATTCTCTTTGTTGCCTTCAAATGACTTTCTCTTAGTAAGGCTTGAAATCTTGCATATATGCATACACTAAACATGACATCCGGTCTTGATATGGTCACATAGAGTAGGCTTCCAATCATAGACCGATACGATTTTTGATCCACCATATTGCCACTTGCATCACTATTTAAGTTGCCATTTGTCTCCATTGGTGTACTAATGTAACACCCTAAATTTTACAACAATTGAAACTAGAGAAAAAAATGATTTACTAAGTATTTTTGTGAGCATTTAAATTTAGGAAGAATAATAAAGTATGCCAAATTAAAATCTAATAAAGTTTAACAATAATGAATGTGCATTCATGCTGCTGCATATCAATTTTTGGAGTGGTTTGGTTTGAACTCAAGTTTGATTTTGATTTGAATTCTTGCTTTCAAAATTTGCTTTGGAAAGGAATTGGAAAAAAATGGAATCACTCCTCCTTCTTCTTTTTGGCCCGAAGGCCTGCTGCTGCCGCTGTGGCCTTCTCTTCCCCGTGCCGGCCTGCTTTGTTTCTTTTCCGCTGAGGCCCGCTCGGCTTTGCTCTGGAGTCAGCCCAGCTCGCGCAGCCCAGCATCCCCGGCCCAGTCGCGTGCCCAGCCGCAAGCCATGCCCATGCAAGCCTCCTCCACAGCTGACCGGCCGGGCCCGCGAGTCAGACCCATCTCCTTCCTCTTGTTCGTGTCCCAGGCGGACACTGTGCCATTGCCGATTGAGTCCGACGCTGCTACGATCTTCAATGCCGTCGCGCCCAAGGAATTCCGTCCCCATAAATAGCGCCCGCACCCCTCCTCTATCCCCTATCCCATCTAGCATTCATTTTTTTTGCCCAAGCCGCCACAGCCGAGCTTCGATCTAGCGTAGCCGCCGACCTCCGCTGCCAGCTCACGCCGGACCGCCTCTACTGCCTCTCGTTCTCGGTGCTCGGGTCCAGTGAGTTCGCCGTTCCTTCCTCTCTCCCCCTACATTTTTATTTCATCGAATGGTGCACTGGAGGTCGAGGTTAGAGAGCTCCAGCATGCCGGCCATGGAGCCTCCGTTGTTCAAGCTGCTAGAGCACTATTTCGGTGCCCTCTCTCTCTTTCTATTTCCACCGGATTTATTTTTAGCCATCGGTTTCTAATCCAACGGCCCAGATCTACATATACCCTTTCGTTGCTGATTTTGCAATTACACCCTTATAATTATTTCGGTGTTAACCCACAGTCCTTTGCGCATTTCACAGTTTACGTTTCTTTCTTTCAAAAGCATATTTTCGTTCGTTTGGACTGAAATACGTTTTCACTTATTTACAGTTTTGCCATTCAACTTGTTTTAGCCATAATTTCTCTGTTTTAACTCCGATTTGATCCGTTCAAGTTGCGTTAGGTTCGTAATCAAGTAATCTACATGTTTATGTTACTGTAAAGTGGATTTTCAACTTTCAAAATTTGAGAGTAGATTTAATCTATTATTTTGCTAAAGGAAAGCTTGTTTAATCCATAACTTTTCCGTTTTAGATCCGATTTTTGTGATCTTCGCGTCTGTGTGTTCATAGCGAGACGTAGATTCGTTTTCCAAACTTTTCATCTTGATTCTTTGCTGTTGGTGTACTGTTCTAATCTGTAGCCTTGTTTGCTTTGCATGATTGCTCCTGGATGCTTGTTTGTTGTTGTGGTTATCGAGTATAGACGGTGAGCAGTTCTCGGAAGGTCAAGGGTACGACTTTGACGAGCAGGACCAGCAGGAGTGCGTTGCTCAAGGCAAGTATAGCATGGGATCATCCTTGTTTCCTATTCACTTTAATTCATTAAATTTATGTTGCATGTGTCTTCTTGTTAGGAATTTCCTAGAATTGGACTATTGCCTTGTCACCTATGGGTTATGCATATGGGTAGCTTTGCTAGAGCTCAGTTAAACCATGATCTTGTAACTTGACTAATGGTATATGCAATAAATATAAAATATGACTTTTTAGCAACATGGAAACAGAGGGCTGGAGTATTTAGCTACTTTCTAAATGCCTCAGATTCCTCTCCCTAAGGACTTATCTGTAAGTGATCATCCGGGACTTACAGTACAGCTGTGAGGGCTACATGGCTCTGGCTTTAGCTCAGTATGAGGACCTTTTCTAGCTTGTTAGTGGTTACCTTTATGGCGCAAGAGGGGTGTGTTCCGGGTTGGATATAGTGTGGCCTCTATCCGTTAGTGTATAGGCTACGTGTCATTGTGCCTGTCGAAAGGGGAGCTCTACATTCGTAGGCCACAGAAACCTAGTGGCCCTAACTTGTTAGACGAACCTTTGAAAGGCTTCATAGTGACCCCTGCCTGCTCACCTTGGAAGTGTTTTGGGAGTTATAAACCCAAGCATATGGGAATCACGACTCATAGTGAAAGTGTACAACCTCTGCAGAGTGTAAAACTGGTATATCAGCCGTGCTCTCGGTCACGAGCGGCCTTGGAACATTTATGGAATAGATGATCACTAAGTAATATCTGTTTATGCTATTCATTACTCATGTTTACATTTGATCATGTGTTCTACTTTGGGAACTGAAACACCTTGATGCTACTCATAAGCTAAAATTGTGACAACTAAAAGCTGACCGCTGTTAAGCCTGTGTCTAGCCTTTTGAGCCTCATGAACCCCGTGCTACACTTGTTGAGTACGACATGTACTTACGCTTATTTATTTTCATTATTTGGATAAAAATCCTAGATGGGTAACAGATGACCTTGAGAATGATGACTTCCCTGAGGACTACTAGACTTGTGGTCAACCAGTCGACGTCCCTGTGAATTAGAGCTTCCGCGATAGATCTTTTTATTATTTATGCTATACTTATGTAATAACTCTGTCTTATTCGTGATGTAATAAACATTGGTGATGATACTATTCATAATTTGTCGGCTTATGTGTGTGACTAATCTCTTGGCGCACATAAGGTTTTGCACCCCATTTTTTCCATAAAATTGGGTGTGACAACTAATAGCCTTGCTATCACTCATGCCAAACTTCTTGATCATGTCCTTGATATACTTGCCTTGACTCATAAATGTACCATTCTTCAATTGCTTGATTTAAAGACCAAGGAAGTAACTTAACTCTCCAATCATGGATATCTCAAACTCACTTGCCATCATCTTGCCAAACTCCTCACAAAAATCTTGATTTGTTGACCCAAATATGATATCATCAACATAGATTTGCAATACAAACAAGTCATTTCCAAGCTTCTTGGTGAAAAGAGTGGTGTCAACCTTTCCCATCTTGAATCGCTTAGAGAGTAGTAAATCCCTCAATCTCTCATACCATGCTCTTGATGCTTGTTTCAATCTATACAAAGCCTTTCTCAACTTGTAAACATGGTTGAGTTTTTTTCATCTTCAAAACCAAGAGGTTGCTCAACATACACAAGCTCATTGATGTACCCATTGAGAAATGCACTCTTCACATCCATTTGGTACAACTAGATATTGTGGGCACAAGCATAGGCTAACAAGATCATAATTGCTTCTAATCTTGCAATCGGGGCATATGTTTCTATAAAATCAAGACCTTCAACTTGAGTGTAACCTTGTGCCACTAATCTTGCTTTGTTCCTTACAACTATCCTATCTTGATCTTGCTTGTTCTGAAATACCCACTTGGTTCCAATTACATTATGATCCATAGGCCTCTCTATTAACTCCCATACTTGATTTCTCTTGAAGTTGTTTAGCTCTTCATACATAGCATTGACCCAATCAACATTCTTCAAAGCTTCATCTATCTTCTTAGGTTTAATGGATGTCACAAATGAGAAATATTCACAAAATGATGCTAATTTAGATCTTGTTTGTACACCTCTAGAAATATCACCAATTATAGAGTCCAAAGGATGATCTCTTGCGACATTGGTTGGTTGGAGCACTTGCATTTGATTGCTTGCATTTGATTGAGATGATGAACTAGCCAATTGTTCTTGATCTTGCAGTTTGTCAACACTAGCACTTGCTTGACTTGGATCTTGGGAATCAATAGCTTGTTTATTTGAGTTAGAGAGCACTTGATTCTTGTCATCTTCAACATCAATCACTTCTCTAAGTCTTATATCACCAATGTCCATGTTCTTCATTGCATTGATTAATTGAGTGCCTCTCACATCATCTAGATTCTTATCTTTCTCTTGGGAACCATTTGTTTCATCAAATTCCACATCATGAACTTCCTCAAGAGTACCACCAGCCAAATTTCAAACTCTATATGCCTTGCTAGTAGTGGAGTAACCAAGCAAGAAACCTTCATCACATTTCTTTTCAAACTTGCTTAATCTAGTGCCTTTATTCAATATGTAGCATTTACAACCAAAACCCCAAAAGTATGCTATGTTGGGCCTTCTTCCATTTAATAGCTCATAAGGTGTCTTCTCCATCATGCAGTGATAGTAGAGTCAGTTGCTATAGTAGCAAGCCATGTTGATTGCTTTGGCCCAAAATGAATGACTTATATTGTACTCACTCAACATTGATCTTGCCATGTTAATTAAAGTTCTATTCTTTCTCTCAACAAGGCTATTTGATTGTGGAGTGTACTTGGTCAAGAATTGATGCCTAATTCCAAACTCATCACACAAATCATCCACTCTTGTGTTCTTGAACTCACTTTCATTGTCACTTCTTACTTTCATAATGGTTGTTTCAAACTCATTATGAATTCTCTTGATGAATGTCTTGAAGGTTGCAAACACATCACTCTTGTCAACAAGAAAGAACACCTATGTGTATCTAGTGAAATCATCCACAATCACAAATCCGTATTTGTTTCCACCAATGCTAGTGTATGTGGTTGGTCCAAACAAGTCAATGTACACTAACTCAAATGCCTTAGATGTGCTCATCAGGCTCTTCTTAGGATGTATGTTACCAATTTGCTTTTCGGCTTGACATGCACTACATACCTTATCCTTCTCAAATGTGATATCTTTCAAGCCTATAACTAAGTCATGCTTGATCAACTTGTTCAATTGTTTCATTCCAACATGACCAAGCCTTCTATACCATAACCAACCCATGCTAGACTTAGTGATCAAATATGTTGACAATTGAGCTTCTCTATCATTGAAATCAACCAAGTATAGATTCTCATACCTAAATCCTTTGAATATCAAGTTAGAGCCATCTACACTTATGATCTATACATCATCCATACCAAATATGCACTTGAAACCAAGATCACATAATTGAGCTACCGATAATAGGTTAAAGTTCAAACTCTCTACTAGTAGCATATTTGAAATGCTCAAGTCATTGGATATTGCTATCTTACCAAGCCCTTTGACCTTGCCTTTGCCATTGTCACCAAATGTGATACTATCAATCTCATTGCTCTTATTTTCATTGATTGAATTGAACATTCTTGGATCACCGATCATGTGTTGTGTGCACCCACTATCAAGCACCCAATGTCTTCCTCCAACTTTATAATTAACCTATAAAAGAAGATCAATTCTTTTTAGGTACCCAAACTTGCTTGGGTCCTTGAAGGTTAGTTACCAAGATATTTGGTACCTAAATGGCCTTCTTCTTTGGGCCCATAATTGGTGTACCAATGAACTTAGTCTTCACACCATTGTCACCCTTAACAAGCATGTAACAAGAATCAAATCTAATTAAGGATACATTAGGTTGCTTGTTCTTGTCAGTCTTGCAATATTGCTCTATATGCCCAACTTGCTTGCATCTATTGCAAAACCGACCATTGCCCTTCACAAAGCTAGCTTTGGGAGTGACTAAGGCCACCTTGCCTTTCTTGGGGGTATAGCCTAATCTCTCTTTATTAAGAGAAAACCTTTGGCTATCCAAGCACTTTAGCAAGCGAGCATCTCCACCATAGGCATTGCCTAAGGCATGAGTAAGCTCATTCACCTCCTTCTTGAGGGACTCATTTTCCAGCATTAGTGAGGCATCACAAGTGAAATCATCACTCAAGGGTGAAGCTGAAGTAGAAGTGCTACAAGAAGGGTTAGTGGGAGCAACAATAATGGGCTTATAAAAAGATTCATCAATAATATCACATGTTAGTTTCACATCACAAGACACAATCACTTGATCCTTCTTAGCTTTCTCCATTTTGACTTGCTTAATGAGAGAGGAGTAAGCTTTTTCAAGCTTAGAGTGAGCTTTGTCAAGCTTCTCATGGGCTTCTAATTACCTCTTATGAGTGGCATCAAGCTCATCAAGAGATTGCTTAAGAAATTTAAGTTTCTTATGCAATTCTTTGCACTCCTTTCTCTTCATCTCAAAGCAAGTGTGCACTTGCTTACACATGTCCATGTGCTCCTCCTTGGTGTACTCCTCCTCATCATCATCACTCCTACAAGCATCACTTTCACATTCATCATCATCACTCACATCATATTTTACCTTGGTATGCTTTGCCATGAGATATGTCGATGGTGTATCGAAGATGGAGGGCTTGTTGTTGATGGCGATGCTTGCTAGTGCTTTCTTGATAGATTTCTTGCCATCATCACTAGAGTCATCACTATCCGAAGAGCCATCACTATCCCAAGTGACCACATAGCCTCCACCCTTCTTATTTTCGAAGGTCATCTTCTTCTCCTTCTTCTCCTTATTGTGCTTCTTCTTTTTATCCTCATCATTGTCACTATTGTAGGGACAATCTGCTATAATGTGATCGGGGCTCTTGCAATTGTAGCATCTTCTCACATATTCTTTGCTTTTGGTGTGATCTCTTCTCTTTCTTGCACCATAGCCCTTCTTCTTTATGAATTTGCCCATCTTGCGCAGAAATAGAGCCATGGCTTCATCATCAATGTCACTAAGATCCTCATCATCACTTGATTCTTTCTTGAACTTACCCTTATTCTTGGATGATGAGCTAGCCTTGAATGCTGCACTCTTCTTCTTCTTGTCTTCATCTTCCTTCTTGTCATCCTTGTCAACCCCTTCCCTTTTCACATGGTATGTCTCTTGTGTCATGACATCACCTAGTACTTGGTTAGGGGTAATCTCCTTCAATCCTCCTCTTATGATAAGTAATCTCAACATCTCAAATCTTGGAGGTAAGCACATTAAGAACCAATGAGAGACATCATAATCATTGATCTTCTCTTCCAAAGCCTTCAAGTCATTAACAATTACTTACAACCAATGGAACATCTCTAGAATGCTCTTATCATCCTTTATCTTGAAGCTTGTCAATTTATCCTTGAGGATGTACAACTTGGCACTCTTCACCACTAGTATGCCCTCATATGTTTCCTCTAATCTCTTCCACACCTCATTAGCTCTATCACAATCCTTGATTTGCTCAAACACCTTGGAATCAATGGCATTGTATATGGTGTTGAGAGCCACTGTATTGCATTGTTTGTTGGTCTTGTCTTGGTTGGTGAGATTGTCGGAATCAATGATAGCATAGTCATTCTCGGTCACATCCCATACTTGATCATTGATTGAACCAAGATATATCTTCACTTTTCCTCTTCCAATAATCATAGCTTGTGCCATCAAAGAACGGTGGTTTGCCCCCCACATGGTTGAAAATAACTTGAGCCATAATTTGACACCGAGATTGTTAAGCCTTCAATCAAATGGTTACCACGGCTCTAATATGGCTAGAGGAGGGGGGTGCATAGCCTATTTAAAAAATCTACAAACCAACTAGAGCAATTTGATTAGTATGACAAATAGCAAAAATCAAACTTGCTTTAGCTCTACAAGTTTTGCAAGTCACCTATCCAACAATTCTAGTTACTATAATCACTAAACACACAATTTACAAAGTCACTACTCACTAAGAGTCCTCACACTTGCTACACTAAAGAGCTCCACTAGATGATCTTAAGCTGCAAAGCAAACTCTCAATTCTAGCTACACTAAAAAGCTTGCTACAACTAGTTTGTGGGTATATAAATGAGTAAGTAGGGTGATTATACCGCTGTGTAGATGAGTGAACCAATCACAAGATGAATACTAACTCAATCACTAGGAGAATACCAAAGGGCAAGAGACAACCAATTTTCTCTTGAGGTTCACGTGCTTGCCAACACACTATGTCCCCATTGTGTCGACCAACACTTGATGGTTCAATGGCTAAGAGGTGTTGCATGAACCTCATCCACACAATTGGACACCACAAGAATCTACCCACAAGTGAGGTATAACTCAATGACATGAGCAATCCACTAGGGTTATCTTTTGGTGCTCCACCAGGGAAGGCACAAGTCCCCTCACAATCATCGGAGATGGCCACTAACAATCACCAACTCATGACAATCCTCCTCCATTGCTCCAAGCTATCTAGGTGGTGGAAACCACCAAGAGCAACAAGTGAATTCGACAGCGAAACATGAACACCAAGTGTCTCTAGATGCAATCACTCAAGCAATGCACTTGGATTCTCTCCCAATCTCACAAAGATGATGAATTAATGATGAAGATGAGTGGGAGGGCTTTGGCTAAGCTCACAAGGTTGCTATGTCAATGCAAATGGCCAAGAGCCTAAGCTTGAGCCAGCCATGGGGCTTAAATTGAGAGCCCCCATGAATAGAGTCGTTGGCTCCTCTGTCCTCTAAAAATCAGGGCGACCGGACGTACCAGTCGGTTTGACTGGACGCAAGTCCCCAGCGTCCGATCCTCAGATTTTTGCCACATGTCCCCGACTTCAAATACTGATCACCCAATTTCAATGGTCATTAGTGCATTTAAGTTGTGACCAGACGTGCTGCTCAAAGTGACCGAACGCTCCAACGCTAGAGTCCGGTCATTTCTAGTAAGGTTCCACTTGTGATCAGACGCTTTTGGTGGCTCATAACCGGACACAGGCCTATGTCCGGTCAACATATCCTTTCTCTATTGCCTGCACCAGCGTACATCACTAGGTGACCGGATGCACCCCCTATGCGTTCGGTCCCCCTTTCACTTTAGCGTCTGGTCAAGAGACCGAGGGTAGCCTTCACTACGCGCCACTGACCGAACGTAGGGTCAGAGTCTAGTCACTGCGTGACCAGCGTCTGGTCACTATTTCTCTATGACTATCACCTCCTTCATTTCACCAACTTCTCCATCCTTACTCAAATGTGCCAACCACCAAGTGTATCACCTTGTGCACGTGTGTTAGCATATTTTCACAAGCATTTTCAAAGGTGTTGGCTTTCCACTAGATCCTAAATACATATGCAATGAGTTAGAGCATCTAGTGGCACTTTGATAATCGTATTTCGATACAAATTTCACCTCTCTTAATAGTACGGCTATCGATCCTAAATGTGATCACACTCTCTAAGTGTCTTGATCACTAAACCGAAAAGCTCCTATCAATTTCGCCTTTGCCTTGAGCTTTTTGTTTTTCTTTCTCTTCTTTTCTAAGTCCAAGCACTTGATCATCACCATGGCATCACCATTATCATGTCATGATCTTCATTTGCTTCACTACTTGGAGTAGTGATACATATCTCATAATCACTTTGATAAACTAGGTTAACACTTAGAGTTTCATCAATTACCAAAACCAAACTGGAGCTCACTGTGGCCATCCCTAACTAGACCCCATCGCCCTCTCTAGTGCGTGTTGCTGCATCATCGTGAACCCTAGCACCATCCCCGAAGATGGAGATCCATCACCGACTGGAGATCCATCACCGATCGCCATCTCATCGGAATGGTGACCTCGTCATCGCCGCGCTTGCACCGCCGTGCCGCCATGCACATGGCCAGAGCACACCGCCACTTCATCGTGCCCTAGACCTAACCCTAGAGCTCCGCTAAGACTCCCTAAAGTTATTGCATCGCTCACCTAGCCATGTCATTACCGGAGACAATGATCCCACCACCAAGCACCTCTGTCGTGCCGCCATTATCGTCGGTGAGGTAGCTCCGATGAACCGCTGAGCCAACTAAGGGCACCAGTCGACGCAGGATGTCGAGTAGGTCATGATGGTGAAGACGCTACCGCCAGTGAGCTCGCTGTCACTGAGCTCTGGCCTGTTAGTGCCGTCCTCTGCTCCTGTCTCACTGACGCGTGGGCCCATTGACCCGCGGGGCCTAGCTGTCAGTCAGGGTTTTGTCTTTATTTGTTTTTCTAGATTTTGTTGCAAAATTAAAAAAATCATAACTAGAGCTAGGAATGTCCAAATTAAGTGAATGAAATTTTGTTGGATTCATAATCAAGTGTACTATTTGATAAAAATATGAAACCTACTGTTTGTGGTTTTTTTCTAAGGTAATTTAATTGAGCTAGATAAGTGCTTTTAAATTTATTTCTATCTTGTAAAATGCATATTTTGAGCTAGGGAAGTGCAAAAATTGTGATTCTAATTTTTCTGGTCTTGTGTTGACATGCTCTAACTAGGAAAAATACTAAACCTATAGTAGGCATACTTGGAATATGGTCTTCCTATTTAATCTTAAATAATTACTAGTTTCTAGTGAAAATAAATGGGGTAAAAATACCTAACTTATGATCATGCAAAATTATACCCAATGTTCTTATGATGGGACGAAAGTAAGAAAAATAGGAAATCTGTTGTTTGACACTTTTCACTAGGCTAAACTATTTTTGATAAAATAAGCCGATGCAACTTGTTATTTTTGTAGAGGTTGCTATACTTATCCAAATGGCATGAAAATTGTACAGTAGAATATTGGGGTCATATGTAACCTACTGTAATTTTTTCTGAATTTATTGATCATTATAATTATTTATCCTTTAAATCACCTTATTATATAAGGAAATTAATAAATGCACATAAGTAAATTATTTGGGCTTAACCATTATATTTTCTATAGTGCTTGTGATGCATATGATGTGTTGATATTGGTAATTATGCTCAAAATTAATTGGTTATAGGCAGCTTGTTAATTATTGCTTTATAATTCAACTAAATAGTTGCATGAGTAGTTTATGTGGTGTTTGACAAATTCATGATGATAATGATCTTTTTTGTAAAACTTGTTAAAACAAAGTTTTAGGTAACTTACTCATATTACTTGTCCTAAAATTTCATAGCTATAGGCTAAATGGTTTAAGAGTTATAGCTGTTAGAAGTCTGCTGTCAGATTTGCTTGTCCTCTGGATAGATCTAAAAGATTGAATTGTTTGACCTATATAGCTACTGAATCACCTTAAGATGATTAAAACAAACTTGTAGGAAATTTCATAAGATTTCTAGAAAGTCCACAACCATATTGTTTGGATATGTAAAACTCCAGTTATGGTCAAAACAAGTGGCTACTGTCTTGCAGCCAAGAAAATATTTAAATAGGTGTTTGTTTAATTACTAGAAAGGAGATATGTGCCTACTCAGTTAAAGAAGTTAATCTTGTTATCACCCTAATACCTTTCTATTAAGAACACTTATGATTATGCATTTTATCATATCATATCATCTATGTCATTACCTATACATCCATGATATCTTATTCGTGCTCATGCATATAGGATCGCCCGAAGGAGTAACCCTACTAGAATTCAAAGAAGAGGTGGAGGACAATCAAGGTACACCCCAAACCACAGCTCCCAAAGGAGAGGAGCCAGCCACTGACAAACTTCCTGAGTGCCCTGACCACCAACCCACTTTATTTCTGAAAGGCAAGCCCCGGAGCATTCTAAGCCTTCTATGTTTTATAAAATATCACTTGAGTCCTTTATGTTTGATACATTAGGTTATAAGAGTTGATTTGGAAACACTTGATGCATAGAAATACCTTGTCCAGATATATACTTTAAACCCTAAGTAGGTCTAGAATCGAATATATGCTTAGCCATGCTTAGACAGGTAGAAGTCGGGTGATTTCCTGTCGCCTACGAGATATAGGTGGATACTAGAGCATGGTTGGTTATATTTGCTATCATAAAAAAGAACCATGGGATAATATAACTGGAGGCCAGGCAGAGTCTATGTGTAGGTTGACTCATGTGATTCTGTCTGTGTCGATTAAGGACCGCATCGTTGGAGGCCCTCTTGTCATTTTGAACGCATATATCTCACTTAGCTGGTCGGATAACTCATTCTGACCGTGAAGTCGAGTAGCTCAACTTAGGCTAGGCCTCGTTCTATCAAAGTGCGCACTCTGGATGGTAGTAAGGATATGTGGGGAGCTAGACGTGAGCCCAAGGGCAGGCCGGGCCTAAACATCCTGGTAGCTGGTTGTCCCTGGTTGTGCGGCGCTGATCGAACCCATAAAATATGGACCTGAGTTGTACCAAAGGTGACGTAAGGCTACCATGGCTGGTAGACCTGGGTTTGTGTTAGTAATACTACCAAGCTAGTTGTAATCGATTCGAATCGCCATCTCTCCTAGATAGTGAGAAACTTGACGGAGCCCCTTCATCGTAGTAATTAAACTATGGAATGTGATGGTTATGATGAACATGGAAAATATTACACCGGTTATGGTTACTATTGTATGCTACTAAATGATATACCACATGTCTGGCACAGGTTAGTTGATAATCTAGAGATGAATAGCTATAATCTTGTTACTGAATTACAATATGTATAGCTCAACTAGTGGTTTTTTATGCAAAATGTTGTTAAGCTAGCTCCACTTATAAAGCCTTACATGATCCTTGGAGTAACTTTATTTTTGGTTTATGACGGGTAAGTCTAGCTGGGTACCTTATTGTACTCAGGGTTTATTTTCCACTTATTGTAGATAACACAGTGTATCATGGATATTGTAAGAAGTGCTTCTGTCCCGCCATGGACGAGGAGTAGGCCCTAGGCAAGGCGCTTCTCATTAACTCTTCTATCATGCTTTTGTGAGTTGTGATCATAAACTAGCTTGTATTAAACAATGGTGTGAGATGTTGGTTTTAAAACTACTTTGCTTCCGCTACTACCTTATTTGGAACTTGAGTTGTAATAACTTTCATCATACTCTGATGTATGGCAATATATTTGTGAACTCTATATATCATGTGGCATGTATGTTGAATCATGTACAATCTTGGTTGTATGTTGGCGATGAATCGAGACTCTTCGTGGTACTCGACGGACTACCGGGTTTATATGGGCTCAAGTATGATAGTGCGACCGCTTGCAGGCTGCCATTATACTTGTGCTCTTATAAATTGGACGGTTCTGTTACAGCTGGCATCAGAGCAAGATTTAACATTAATTGCCACATGTGTATTTAAAACAAAGGCTTTTGTTTTTCAAAACCAGTTTTTGGCAACTTATAACTGTATATATATATATATATATATATATTGGTGTTTAAATCTAATGTTTAAATCTAAAGTGTGTCAGTGATCACTTCCCTTAAGTCCAGTTAAGAATTTCAGGTAGCTAAATAAGTACTAACATGGGGGTTTTTTATTTTCGTCGTCCATATGGCGTGCTATTGTATGGATGCCATTCACTTGAGTGGTAATGTATGAATCAAATGCCTCTACGCTCGAGGTAAGATGATGAGTGGTATGACCGCAAGATGTGAGCGTGCGGTTTAAGGGGAGAGGTAGCTTTGATACTAAAGTATATATATGTCTCATATATATACTAAGGTATTTAATTATGGGTTAGCTTTGATACGGCTGTATATGTATATTTATATGTATGTATGGAACGTATTGATACGGAAGTGTGTGTGTGTGTGTGTGTGTGTGTGTGTGTGTGTGTGTGTGTGTGTGTGTGTGTATATATATATATATATATATATATATAGCCTTACCCTATATATATATAGGGTAAGGCTATTCTACAGCTGGCCATAGAATAACTTATTCTATAGCCATCTTGATTTACAATAATGTTTGTACCAATTTACAATAACATGAATATGCATTTACGATACTCGTGTTACTACAACTCACGGTGATATTTACCATAATGTTATAGTAAATCTCTTAGTAAGGAGTTACTGTAGTCTCATAAATTAGCATAGTAATTATCGTAACTCAAAATGGCCATATAATAAGTTATTCTATGGCCAACTGCAGAACAGTAGTTCTATATATCTATATATATATATATATATATATATATATATATATATATATATATATATATATATATATATATATATATATATATATATGAAAGTATTTAGTATTCAACCTAGAGCCTAGATTTTCATTTCTGTATTTATATAATTATGGGGTTGGGCTGAAATAAAACTCTTATGCAGGTACGCTAACAACGAAACGTGTAGCCCGACTAGTTACATTATTTATGAGAAAACGTACGTATACCACCGTATATGTCGCTAGAAGTTTCAATTTTTCTAAGTTTGTGAGGACATGTGGAACGTGCATGTATGATGATAAATCATTCATTACATACTTGCATTGTTCCTTCCCTTATAAGTTTCTTATTTCGTTAAGTAACTCTTTTCTATTATAACGTTGTTATCACAAAGAGTTGCACCATATTTTGTTGGTACAAATGACAGCATCAGCTCAAAAAAGGCCTATTCACCCTCCCTCTAGGCCACTTACTAGATCCTTTCAATACCTTGCTCACTATTGTTGATAGGATATATATGAATATATTATAACATGTCGCGGTACATGTATATGTGTGGATGGTGTTTTTCCAAAACTCATGGGTAATCTAAAAGAATTAGGGGGGCACTAGTTCATCATGTTCCCCGCATACTTACAATGAGCTCACTCTTCAAACACATTCCCCTCCTTCCTCTGCCTCTATCTCCCTCTTCGAATTTGCTTCCTCGCGCCATTTTCTAATTGAGGCCTCCTTCTACTTGATATACTAGTTTTAATCCATGTGTAAGGATCGAATGACTATAAGAGAGGGTGAATTAAGGCTCCAAAAATCAAAATAACAAATCTTAACCTAATCAAACTACTTTACCCCTAGGCATGAACCACCTTTACAACTGCTAAAAAAGGAAACCAAGGTGAGTCCTTAGGGACACCAAACTAAGCCATGTCCTTAGAACACACTAGCAAAGGTCCTTAAAGAAGTTGCAAGAAAATAACCTAGCTAGTGCATCACACTAAGATAAAACCAAGTCTAGCAAAATATTCACACAATGTCTCACCACATACAAAGTACATTTTGATGCATTTGGCACGAAATTCAGTTTTTCCATGTCATGACAATGCTTAGATTCGGCGAATTTAAGGGGAAAAGTGCCCGTTAGGTCTGTATATTGGGAAACGTCATCTATCAAAACAGATGAGAGGCATTAAACGACAATTGATTTGTGGTTACTTGATAAAGGCACAACATATTTATAAAATATTAGCATTTGCCTTCGATAAGATATGTTTGTCATTTTATATATATAAGGTAGGGTGGCTAGTCCCTCCTATTTTGTTTTCAGCAAAAGTTATTTTTTCTCGGTTTGGTCCTGTGGTGATTGCCATGTCTGGCCATGTGGGGTTGGGAAATAGAGCGAAAGGGAGGTAGATATGGAAGCTCAAACTCACTAATAATATACCTATGAGGTAATATAAAGGCGGATATTGTTTGTAGAAATTTTCAACTAAATTTTATACATGTCTAGATCATCATTTAATAAAACTTGGAGGGTACTATGTCACATGCAAATATTGATATAACATAGTAAATAGAACCAAAGATTTTTTTTTCTTTCCACTTATCATCTTCTCATTCATTAAAATCGTAGAAGTTCTCCGGTCGTTTTTAGATGGAGGGGCTGCCTACATATTACTCAATTATTTTTTTAAGTCTCAGTTAGTGTTCAGACCAAGAGTTAGAGGACGACCAATTAATCAACTATATTTTTGTGCAAACATAGGCAAATAGACTTTTCTAGACCACAACCTAATTTTTTTACTTCAAGTGATAGTAACATTTGTTTGACATTTTTTGGAGTCCAATCAATTCTTTTTTTTAGCAATATCGAAGGAAGACACAGACAATATCATGGCTAGATAAACAAGACCAAATAGTCCACAAAGTTGTGGGTAGCAGGGTCATTTGGCACAGCCCAAGTCCTTAATCGGCAAAGGAAAAGAAATCGAGGAATGCAAACTCTAACACGCATCCCCTTGGTCACTACACGCATCCTTGGTGAGGATGTTGTTTATGCACTAGGGAGGAAGAGGTTCTAGATTCAAGACTAGATGAAGCTGTGTTTTTTCATGAAGCAAGTGTCGACTGCTTTGTTGAAGATTCCCGAATATTGCTCACTAGATGATATGCTACGACTACTAAAGTACACGGCAGATTGTACGGTTCACATAGGTAACCTTGTCCAAGTGGAACTAGCCATTAATTACCATAGTTGCCTACTTGCCTACGCTCGTTGATGAACCCTCTGACTATTGCTTCCACTTTGTGGGAGTTGTTTGCATTGTCTTCTTGCTCGACATCTTGAACATCGTTGACCCTTCTGGATGCCACTACCTTTTCATAAGGTGCCATCTTTACACTCGAAACTTGACTTCGGAGTTTAAGCTTTTTCAGAGGTGGAACATTTAGTTTTTCTTTGTTTAGTTGGAACCTATATAAGCACTTCTTTTACTCCTAATTTTTTATGGCTTTGGTATCTCATGAGCCAATTTCTGTGGAGTGACGACCTGATTCTTTCTCTCTCTTCTTTTGGCATCGCAATGTGTACTTGTGTAGTTTCTTATTCCATATATGCTTTCTAGGTCTATTGCTATTGATGGCGATTAAGAAGAGCGCCTTCAATATGGCACACACGTGTCGAGAACAGAGGGCACAAAATGTCCTCTAAGGATGGAAACAACGCATGGTCCTTCTTACTCTTCCTACACCTGTATATTTTTCATTTAACTTTCATACTTCCCATTAGCAAGTTATTTAGTTTCCTATTTCAAAAATTGAAACTCTCTACTGACATGTCAGAAACTTCTACTAGCTATTTTGCGCGCCCATCCAAAACTTTGGACTTGAAATTGAACAACTTTGCACTAGTTATCTTTGTGTCATGGGAACAACATCATCTTAGATAAATGGGACACTATTGCTATGTGTAGATGGAAATATCATTTTGAGATGAACTTGGAGTACTCTTAATCCAGGGCCAATTCATAAAAAAGGCATCACCTATTTTTTAGACAATGAAAAAGAATATTTGTCTTCATCCTCACAGATGAGGAATCGGTACAAAAGAAGATTCATACTCTACCGTTCACGAGGCTCACACATAAAAGGGAAAGACCATCCATGAGAGGCAAAAAAGGCAAGTTTCTCCCAGTAGAGAATTAGCTGTCATCACTAATTGTTCGGCACTAGTGATTTGTGATGCCAATCCGTCCTCGATCTCATGCCTTACTTGTTTGCGCTGAGAGAGCAAAAAAATCATTATAATTAATAAGAAGACAATTGTGCCACTGCGCATAGTGGCTCTCACTAAAATGTATAATTACTGACCACGACCCCCAAGTAGTGATCTTATTTTGGCATGATTTATTGGCATATAAACCATCACGCTAAGGCCACGCTGAACATGTTTCACTAGGAGCCTTGGCCCATAGGAGAAGCCGAGACACGTCCTACCCCCTCCGAACTCGTGATATGAAAAGGTGGATGTGTACTATGTAGGGCACGCATGTAAGACAAGCGAAAACAAGTAGACAACCAGAATACAGCAGCATCCTAGGCTCATCTTCTTGTGTAAAAAGCTGCTTTCTAACATGAAGAAAGGCCCTAAATTTAGGGCGACAAAATCTGACTTCATCCTTACAAATGAGGAATCAGACAATGCTTATCACAAAAGAAGATTCACACTCACTCTAACGTTCACAAAGGTTCACAACACATGAAAATTCAAAAACGTGATCCTAATAAATGCAAAAGGCCATCCATGAGAGGCAAAAAAGGCAAGTTTCTCCCGGTAGAGAATTAGCTGTCATCACTAATTGTTCGGCGCTAGTGATTTGTGGTGCCAATCCGTCCTCGATCTCATGCTTTACTCGTTTTCGCTGAGAGAGCAAAAAATATTTTTATAATTAACAAGAAGACAATTGTGCCCTTGTCCACACTGGCTCTCACTAAAATGTCTAATTACTGACCACGGCCCCCAAGTAGTGACCTTATTTTGGCATAATTTATTGGCATATAAACCGTCACGCTAAGGCCACATTGAACATGTTTCACTAGGAGCCTTGGCCCTTTGAGAAGCCGAAACACGTCCTACCCCCTCTGAACTCGTTAAATGAAAAGGTGGATGTGTACTGTGTAGGACACGCTTGTAAGACAAGTGAAAACAAGTAGACAACCAGAATACAACAGCATCCATAGCTCGTCTTCTCGTATAAAAGTCTGCTTTCTAACATGCAGAAAGGCCCTAAATTCAGGGCGATAAAATCCGGCTTCATCCTTACAAATGAGGAATCGGACAATGCTTATTACAAAAGAAGATTCACACTCACTCTCACGTTCACAAGGCTCACAGACATGAAGGTTCAAAAACGTGACCCTAAAAGCGAAAGGCCATCCATGAGAGGCAAAAAAAGGAAAAGTTTCTCCCGGTAGAGAATTAGCTGTCATGATTGATTGTTCGATGCTAGTGATTTGTGATGCCAATCCATCCTCGATCTCATGTTTTACTCGTTTTCGTTGAGAGAGCAAAAAAAAATATTTATAATTAACAAGAAGACAACTGTGCCCTTGCCCACACTTGCTCTCACTAAAATGTCTAATTACTGACCACGACCTCCAAGTAGTGATCTTATTTTGGCATGATTTATTGGCATATAAACCGTCACGCCAATGCCACGCTGAACATGTTTCACTAGGAGCCTTGGCCCTTTGGAGAAGCTGAGACACGTCCTACCCCCTCCAAACTCGTGAAATGAAAAGGTGGATGTGTAGGACACGCTTGTAAGACAAGCGAAAACAAGTAGACTACCAGAATACAGCGCAGCATTCGATCTAGGCTCGTCTTCACGTATAAAAGGCCGTATAAAAGGCTGCTTTCTAACATGCAGAAAGAGGCCCCTAAATTCAGGGCGATAAAACGTAAAAGCGACCAGAAACAATGTAAAAAGCCTAACAAATAGCAATGGGAAGAGCACACGGTACTACCATGACTCACGAGAGAGATCGAGCGCTGGGTAGAAGATCCAAATACCGAGGCTTTCTTGGACGTGGATGCAAATATGCAAAGGATGGATGTTTTGGCAGGCACGTAAATGACTCCACCACACCACTACACGCCATTAATGGAGTTTCTACTGAACATAATCAGCAGCATCGAACGAATTCGACCCTGCCTGCGGCCTGCCAAGGATGGACGTCGATCTCTCGATCTTGCAGATAGCATGCGTGCCGGCCGCCCGCCCGCGCCACAAAACAAAGGACACCGGCCGGACCGCCGGACGCTATCTCTAACCCCGCCTGAACCATGCATGGCACTGTGCATGCCTGCATGCAGGATGACGACGACTAGAGTTGACTGATGCCTGCGCCTGCGGCGTCCTCGCTAGCTCTTCAATCGTGCAAGCTGCCGAGCTCTCGATCATGGCGATTGCCAGAAAAATGAGGGTCGATCGATCTGCGCAGGGAAGAAACAAAAACTACCGATCGATTTCGAAACCAAAGAGTCTAATGTTAATACAGAAGCAAAATTAAATTAAGTTTAGGAATTGAAACAGTACAAAACATGGTCCGATCCATGGGATGTCCAGATTATTGAACGCGAACTACACGACGAACGGTTTCTCCGGGGAATTAAAATGCTAGTACAACATGAAAAGATATACAACAAAGGAACGACAACGGCAGTAAACAAACTGGCACGCCCTTTTGACGAGCTAGCTGATGCTGCTGTCAATGCTTCAATGGAACCTGGCCAGGTCGAGAGTGACCTCGTCCTCAGACGGCGTCAGGAACTCCCTGGAGGCCATCTGAACGACGTCGACGTCGTCCGGAACGGCGGCACCTCCTGCATTGCTGGGCCGGCACCTCCTGCGTCGCCGCCGTAGGTGGAGCTGGCATGGTGGGCAGCGAACGGCGAGTGCCACATCATGTTGTCGACGAAGGGGTAGGTGATCAGGTTGGCGGCGGCGTAGGAAGCAGCAGCCTGGTGGTGGTGGTGGTGATCATGCTCCATCATGTGCGGCCCCATCGGAGCCATGAGCTGCATTGTCGGCGCGGCGCCGTAGTAGGTGTTGAGGTCCAGCTGCAGGAACGGCGCCACGGCGTCGGAGTTCATCGCGCCCAGGTTGGCCGACGGCGGCGCGGACGACGACGACGCGCCCAGGTACAGCCCCATCGCAGTCAGTTGGTCGAAGGCGCTGCCGGGCGGTGCCGCCGCCGCGCGGCGGCAGCAGCAGCAGAGGATTGTGGACTGCTGATCACCTTCGCCGCCGTACGAGTACGACCCAAGGTTGTTGTAGGACGACGGAGGGGAATCCTCCTCCGGCGGCGGGGTCGGGGCGGCGCCGTCGGCGAGGTCAGGGTACACGCTGCGGATGTACTCCTCGAGGATGGACCACTGGCCGGGAGGCACCTGCTGCGCGTTGTTCTTCTTCTTGAGGCGGCGCTTGGCCTTGAGGCTTCGCTTGGTGGCGTTCCAGTGGTTCTTCACGGCGTTCTCCGAGCGCCCCGGGAGGAAAGTGGCGATGGTCGACCAGTGGTTGCCGCAGCGCTTGTGCGCCTTGATCAGCGCCATGTCGTCCTCTTCGGTCCACACGCTCTTCTGTTAATCGTTGCAAGTCGACAGAGATAGACCGATCGATCAGTATTAGCGTATGCAGATGCACAGAACAAAACAAGCAGCGGTGCATATACGACAGCTCAAAAGATCGAAATAAAGCACAAGGTTAATCGACTTTGCAACATCGATCAGAATTTCCGATCGGTGCAGTGGTCACGAACTCAGAACATCCATACATCAAAATAACTTGGCATATGCATAACCACAGATAAAAAATTAAAAGATTCTCTCCACACGCTCCAATCGAGTACCTCAGGAAGGTAGGCAAAGTCCTTTTCCAATCAATTCGATCGTGGCTTTGATGAAGAATTGCCACAGTTAGTGGCCAGAGTCAAAAACACATGCAACATGTACAGCTCCCACTAATTTCTTACCGAGTTAATGCCCACTTTCGAATTAGACCAAAATTTAGCAGGATTTATACGTAGAAATTAAAGGCAAAAGAAATTCCCCTCGCGGATCATGTGGGGGAGAGCGAGGGGATATCGTTCCCCCAAACCAGCTGCTACACACTATTGCACACAGATCGAATTCAAGCTTCCACGCATCAAGATCTATCCATCCAAGAAATCGAACGAGACGAGGACAGATCGATCGATCTAGGAAAAGAATATGCACCTTGAGGTCCGGGCGCAGGTGGTTGGTCCATCTCTCGCGGCACTGCTTGCCCACCCGGCCGGGGAGCGACTGCGATATCACCGCCCACTTCCGGTCGCCGTGCCTCATCACCATCTCCCTGAGGATTCTGCAAGCCAGCGAGCACGGATCGAGCAAGCGAGCACGCACGCAGCAGCACAAGTTCAGCATCAGCCACGAGCAAACACTTTTTGCATCGAATCGAAGAACCAAAAAGAAGAAGAAAAGAAGCCAAATCAGAACAACTCAGGAGTCAGGACTCAGGAGCACTCACACGTCCTCCGCCTCGGTCCAGGGCCCCTTGTGCTGGTGCGCCCTGTAGCCGCCGTTGCCGCCGCCCGCTTGTTGGGGCTGCTGCGGCTGCTTCTGCTGAGCCCCGCTCCAGGCAGCGCGCAGAGCGCTGGACATGATGCCGCCGTACCCGGCGGATGTCAGGGCTCCTCCGGGCAGAACCATGCCACGCGGCGCCTGCATGCCGAGGCGGCCGACCAGGAGAGAGGCCATGCCGGCGGGCATCGTCATGCCCGCGCCCAGGATCACCTGATGAGCGCCGTTACCTGGGTGCACGCCGCCAGCCGCCACGTCCTGGTGGCCGAAACGCACCGATCTCCCGGACTCCATTCCCGGCCCACTTGCCTGGTCGAGGCTACGAACAAGGGGAATTGCAGAGGCCCCAGCTAGAATTTCTCTGCTTGGGAGAGAAGGGGGGCAGGAGGAAGAAGCAGCAGGGAGAAGAAAGGGCCACACCGGGCTTGCAAGTGAGGAGTGGGCCTTCCGATCCGGAGTGCACGCGATATATAGCCGGGCCCGCGCCGCCACTGCCGTCCATCTTCGGCGCATCCAACGGTCAGCGGTCATGCTGCGGGTGACCTTCCAACTCTCCCTTAATATTCGTGCGGAAGAGGACAGGGGAAGTGAGGTGGCTCCTTGTCACCACTCCACAAGTCCACATCACTGAGCCTAGCCTATGCGCGCAACGTGGGAGGCGCAGGAGCAGCGGTATGGGCCCCACCTGTCAGCACTGGTACACATGTCTTGGCCCGGCTGGTTTTTATTACAGTGGATGGATATATAGCTGCAGTATGGATATACAGCCGGTCAATAGCATGGGAGCAGATTTTGTTCATCCTGCTGGTCTTGGACACAGTTTGCACCCCGGAGCAAGGTACGAATGCAAGGATTGTTGATCTGTTGGCTAAGAAAGAAAAAAAACCTGCATGGAAAGTATATTTTGATGCATTTGGCGTGAAATTCAGTTTTTTCCATATCACGACAACGCTTAGATTCAGCGAATTTAAAGGAAAAAGTGACCGTTAGGCCTGTATAGGGGGAAACGTCGTGTATCGGAACGGATGAGAGGCGTGAAACGACAATTGATTTGTGGTTACTTGAAAAAGCCACAACGTATTTATAAAATATAAGTGTCCGCCTTCGATAAGGTATGTTCGCCATTTTATATAACGTGGGGCGGTTAGTCCCTCCTATTTATTTTAGCAAAAGTTCTTTTCCGTCGGTTTAGTCAGATATGGGAACATTAAGTCACCAATGATATATCTGTGAGGTAATATAGAGATGGATATTATTTGCAAAAAAATTGAAATATATTTTATAAATTTCTAAATTATCACTTAATAAGACTTAGAGGGCATTATTGTGCAAAGCAAAATATTGATATGATATAGTAAGTAGAACCAAAGATTTTTTGTTCTCAAACCTAATCATCTTTTCATCCATTAAAACGGTAAAAGTTCTCCGATCATTTTTAAGGGGGAAAGGAGGGCTGCCTAGATATTACTCAAATATTTCCTTTTCAAGTCTCAGTCGGGTTTTATCTAATGGCTATAGGAGAGAAAAACACTACACGGGAAGTATATTTTGATGCATTTGGCGTGACATTCAGTTTTTCCATGCCTTGACAACGCTTAGATTCGGCGGATTTAAAGGAAAAGTGCTCGTTAAGCCCGTATAAGGGGGAAACGTCATGTATCGGAATGGATGAGAGGCATGAAACGATAATTGATTTGCGGCTACTTGAAAAAGCCACAATGTATTTATAAACTATTAGTGCCCGCCTTCAATAAGGTATGTTTGCCATTTTATATAATGTGGGGGTGGCTAGTCCCTCCTATTTGTTTTAGCTAAAGTCCTTTTCCATTGGTTTAGTCCTGGCGATTTCCATGTGTCCACATGGGTTTTGAGAACAGGGCCTATAACGTAGAGCTTATTTTTAGAAAAATTTGGACACAGATTTCAAATTTTTCTGAAGTCGTATGAATTTTCTAAGATTAATTCATCTTCTGAAAAAGAAAAAGGGAAGAAAATACTCAGAGCTACCGTGTGGCGCTCTCTGATTGGCTGACAGCTCAACGGTCACTGACAGGTAAGGTCTGGAATCTACCGTCACTGATAGGTGGGGTCTGGGTCAATGGTCAACATTGACCGATCAACGGTCAACACAGACCGGGCTTGACTGGGCTTGGTGGGCCAGGTCGCAAGCCAGTCTGGGTCGGGCCGGGCCTGACACGCGTTGGGCGCTCGGCTAGTCATATAGCGGGCTCAGCTCATGGAGCTGGCCTACGGTGGACAAGAAAGTGGTGCACCGTGGACCACTACTGGTCCACAGGGAACTGGGTTCACGCAGTGCCTGTATGCACGGTGCACCGGGTGCACCAATAGGAGAAAAAGGGGGAGAGGGCTCCTATTCCTTTGCTCCTAGGTGCTCGATATGCATGGCTCCAGAGGGCTCACCGACGATGATGTCTCGCGATGGGGCTCTTCCACAGTCTCTAGGGGCTGATCCTATGGCCTCTAGAGGCTCGCACGCTCTCTGATGGAGGCGGCGAGGGGCAAAAGATAGCGACTTTGGGCTCAGTGGTGGCGCTCATGGCGATGGTGGTGTAGAGGCTCGCACGGGCAAGGTTGTTGTGCAGCCCTGGCCTTCGATTTGGCATTAGATGGGTTTAGGGGTAGGCTAAACTAGCGGCATCGACGACAATTTCGTAGGACAGAGTCCGCCCCGCGGTATGGCTTGCGGTGGAGGCATGGCTGAGGCACGACTACGATGACCAGCGGCTAGCGAGGGTCCTAGGGGCTAACGAGCACATGGCTAGGTGTGCTAGGACGCAACGATGATGATTGGCCCCTCCTCAACTCACGAGGGGGTCGATATCGGCGGGAACCACCACAGCACGGTGGTACTATGGGTGCGTGGTAGCACCGGCACTGTGAACATGATTGGGTGACCTAGGGCCTCTCTATAGTTGTGTTCAGGTGCTAGAGATGTTCTTCGGTGAGGCGGAGCTCGCCGTGAGGCTTCTGAGGTCTCTACCAGCCTGGCTTGGCCGGAACGAGGGCTCACCATGGCGGTGGCATTCTAGGGCCCCTAGTGGCCCTGTACGGTGTTGCCAGCGCTAGCATCGCATGCGGGTGTGCGTGCTAGGCTTGGTGCTTGCCAAGATCCAGCCGTAGGGCCTCTTAGGTGGAGAGACCATGATGGCGGCCATGGCGGTGTCCACTCAGGTGAACAGAGGAAGGTAGAGTGGCTCACCAGGGACTCAAGGGGGGAAAGGCTAGTGGTGCAGTTACAAGGTGGGGCAGTGGCAAGATGAGGCTATGCAGTGCCGAGCCGCTACACTGCTGTAGACGATTGAGGCAGCATCCTCGCTCTGGTGGCTCTCGGCAAACTCTGGTGAGCTCGATGTCCTCCTCCTCTCCTCTAGGCTTCCTCCGAGTGTGAGTGGGGTGTGCCACCAAGAGTAGCAGGTGGTCTAGGGTTCGGACAGGCTCGAGGCAGGGGATTTTATAGGCGGCGGCAGCTATGGCGCGGTGGTGGATGACACTTGGCGCTCGAGGGACATGTTTAAGGGGATCTAGGGGCTAGATCTAGGGTTTGGGGTGCGCTAGGCTCGCATGCATTTCAAATTCACAAATTGGAGCGATGGCCGATCAAAAGCAGCAAAGGCGTGGCGGTTGTGGTGACATCATCGTGGCAAGGGCCATAGCGGCAGGCGTCATCGCCTCTGCTGGCATCAACGAGGTGAGGGCATGGATCATGATGTGGCAGGCATCTAAGGGATGCCTGAGGAGGGAGCAGCGCGCGGACGACAAGGATCGAGGGGCTATCCCTCCAATTCTCGCGTGGCAGAGGTGCTCAGCAGAAAAAGGAAAATAGGGGAGAGGGGACAGGTGGGGATGATAGTTGGGTTCTTAGGGCCTACCTGTTAGCCTCGACAAGAGAGAGGAAGGGAGTGGCTCTGGTCTAGCATGGCGCTTCCTCAACTGGGTGGCGTAGCACGCACAGGCGCTTTCGGTTGTCGGTGGCACAGGGAGAATAGGGTGACATGGGCCGGATGGTCTAGGTTGCGTAGGGGCACATGAGGGAGGGGAAGCAAGCCAGCTGGGCTGGCTTAGTCATATCCGTTTCCTATTTCTATTTTCTCCCTCTTAACCGATACTTGTATACATGTATGCATGTATACTCTACTAGAGGTGGGTCCACTAGGTCAACCTTATAGGGCTTCGCCATGCTAGGGTCCTAGCACACTAACACAAGACAACTTGTTCATAGAAGTGATTACTTAATTTATTAACAAGCATAAGACCTGTCGGTGATTTGTAGACTGACTTGTGAATTTATACGAGTGTCATGCTGCTCTCAGAAGATGATGGTAGCATACAAAAGACACGAGAATTCTTACAATGGGGGTGCAAGAATGGTGGAAGAGGTAGGAGATGGACTGCCCAAATGAGAGCCTTTAGAGTCTGGAGATGATGTCTAGAGGGGTGCCCTGGCTGCCCTTATATAGAGTTCGAGGCCAGGCCACATATAAAGAAGAAGGTCCTCCCGACCGAGGGGGTCGTGAGCCTGAGGGAGGGAACCTATCTAACTTGTCTTGCAAGTAACGCCATCTTGTGGTGCACCTCCTGGCATGGATGTTGTCATGGTCTTGTGCCCACATCGCGACATGGTATGGTGTGGTGCTACTGTGCCGGCTGTGGCGACATTGTAGGCATGGTGGTGGTTCACCAGCCATCGTGCGTGACATGGTCTCACCATGGCCTTCATCATCGCCTCCTGATCTCCTAGGGGTGTCGTACAGGAGTTGGTAGCCTCCCCTAGGTTAACAATCGTCTTGTTGCCTATGGAGTTGGTGGTCATGATCCCGAGCTCCAGGATCTTGGCCCTTGTTGGCTTGGATGGCCTCTTAAGTCAAGGCCACCATCGTGAATCCCATCCCGTGGTGGGTGGAATTGTACATATGTCTTGTCGGGTCGTATTTGGATGGTGAGTCTCTGTGCTGGCCATCACCACTCGACGGTGTTGTCTTGTCTTCATTGCGTGGCGTAGGGATGGCGTCTGACTAGGCCAAGGTGACTATTGTCCCCTTGGTCCTTGTGGGGTTAGTACAGCATGTCTACTCTTGTTAGAGCAGGCGCGCTTGGTGGGAATCGATCTCTCCCCATTCCTCCTAGAGGTCATGGCGAGGGAGAGGTCATGAGTCATTGCGTGGCATGTGGTCAAGGCAGAGGCATGGGGTCATGGCCATCCCCTGCCTTAGTGTTGGCCCAAGTCCACGCAACTTAGCTAGGCCTCGATTGTTTTGGGCTTATACTAGCTAGCGTACCATGGGCCACTCGAGCAGCTAACTAATCGGTGCCTTGAGATACCTAGGGTATCATAACCCCGATAAGACCCAATAAGAAGCAACTCACAATTTGAGGTTAATGCACATGCTAAACCATCTAATTGGGCTTACCTAGTGCATCTAGGGTTGGTTTCCCAGTATGTCCACTCACCACGCAAGGTTTTGAAAAAAGTTTATGAAAGTTGGGATTTCCTGCTCTAGGATTTTTAGGGTTGTTACAATCTATCCTAAACCCAACCGTGCACTCTATAGCAACTTGGTTAAGAGAAAAGAAAATCCCTATGCTTATTGCTTTGCCTTCAGGCTTGTTTCCATCTCCTTCACTTCTCCATGTTGAGCACTTGCATCTTGTGGTCATAATCATGTCCACCATGCTCCTAGCCTTGCTCAACACCAACATGTGGACCCTAGCTCAATCATCTCCAAATGAAAAGCATTAGCCCACTAGTTGCCACTCAATTACCAAAACCAGACTAGGGCTTTCAGACATGGATAATATCATGGACAGAAAAAAACAAAACCAGCCCACAAGTCATGAGCAGCATGGTCATTTGGCCGAACCCAAGTCCTTAATGAAGTAAATTGAGGAATGTGAACTCTAACACACATCCTGTCAGATATATATATTGGCCAGAGGTACCTTCACCGCCCGTATACCAATCCATGTGTTTCTACCGGGCCGAATATGACGAGGGATGAAGCCCATAAAGGCCAAGCGAATCCATCAACTTGGAGATCAAGTCATTCAGAGCATATCCAGCGTGCCATCATATCTAGACGATAGGATAGAATCATTTTGTTGCGCATTCCATGTAACAAACTAGGAAACCCATCTGTTAGCCGATTGGATCTATTGTAACCCTACACCCTGGACTATATATATAAGGAGGGGTAAGGGCCTCCCGATTGGGATCCCATCTTCTACATTCTAGCGCATAGCTACATGCAACGATCCCTGTAACCGAGTATACGAATACAGAGATAAGCTACTTCAAACTAGGGCTAGATATCGAGCCAACTTGGCTCATTATAGCTTGACTCATTATCAAGCTGGCTTAGCTCGGCTCATTAGCGTAATGAGCAAGTCTAGCTTGGCTCAGCTCATTTGGTAGATTGAGCCAGCTTGTGTGGCTCACGAGCCACAATACCAAAGTACCTCGGACCACTACAGTACCTTGGATGATGATGGAGTCGCTCGATTTGAGGTTGCGGAGTCTCAACCTCCTCGACCGTAGACACCATGCTTGCCTCATGACAACAATGGCATCTTATTTAAGAGTCATGGACCTTGCCCCTCATGGGAATCTGGCTTGCGGTTGCGGCAAGTGATGGCCAACAAAACATGGACTATGGAGATGATGTTATGCCATTGGATCACTGGGCGATCGAGCTGTCAACTAGACCTAGGAGTTGTAAAATATAGCTTTTGGTATTTATTTTTTCAATTGACTCTTTAGTTTCTGGTATTTAATTTTTTTCATTGGCTCATTAGGATCATGAGCTGGCTCAAGCAAGCTCTTTAGCGAACTGAGCTAGAACATTGGCTCAGCTCATTACAAAATTTAAATGAGCCAAGCCAAGTCAAGCCGAGCTGAGAGTCAAGAGAGCTAGCGAGCCATGAGTTTTTTGTCTAGCTCTACTTCAAACTAGATGTAGGGCACCACATGCCTGAACTAGCATAAAATCCCTATCTTGTTTGCTACCCATCTGATTCATCTAATGCGAATGGTTGCTAGGTATTGCCAGAGCTAACTTCCGACATATCCCCTCGGTCGCTACACACATCCTTGGTGAGAATGTTGTTTGTGTATCGAGGAGGAAGAGGTTCTGGATCCAAGACCATATGAAATTTCATATTTTTGTGATTTCTTTATGGCAGGACTTTGCATTCCATGTGATAAGTTTGTTCACTAAGTTTTTGTCCAGTTTAGGGTGCAACTTCATGAGCTCACACCGAATGCTTTCGAGAGGATGAGTGCCTTCTCAATGTTGGTGAAAATGCACGGTTGTGAAGCTAGTGCCGACTGCTTAGCTCGATTTTATGAGATGCAACAACATAAAAAGTTTGTGGTGGATCTAGAAAGTAGCTCCTAGATCATGGCCTAGTATGATTTGTGCAATTTTTGTTCCTCGAAAGATGAGGGTCACACTATCTATAGTCTTGGTGTATTGTAACAAGTGGGAGAAGCGGTCCGAGTATTTGCTCTACCACATATGGTCCCATTTGGTACATCTAGAGGGACAAAGGACAACCCCTAGTTTCACAAATGGTTCCTTTTGAAGGTGTTGTGAAGCCATTGTTTGCATCGAATAGTGAAACCTTGCCATGGGGATGCATCATTTATTAACATTTTACATCATCAAACGTGTAATGACCCAAAAATCCACCTTTTTTAAAACTTTTGTTAAACCCTTATTAAGCCCAAATATTCCTTCTTTTCTAAGATAATCTGAGAACCAAAGCCTTTGGCATGAACTTGACCAACATATCACCGTCCTTAGATGTCTTGGAAGCAGCCTTTCAGAACCCTCTTTTATCATCCCTCTCAATAAAGACGTTCATTGATGTTTGGGCTTTAAGTTTGATTTTGGTGTTTGATGAACAACATGACCATTTGGAGCAATGTTTTTTGCTAGTATACAAGGTATAGTTCAAATGGATGCAAGGTGGACTTGGACTTGGCCAAAGGGATGATTCAGATGATCAACACCTCGAGCAAGACACTAGAAGCCATGTTGAAGACCCACATGACATGCAAGAAGTCCAAGACATAAGATGGAAGCGACGCGGATGTGAAGACCATGATGAAACAAGCTCATTACTACTAATTTAGCGGCATCGGATTAGTTCGGTGCCCATTAGAGGGTAGCACCGGACCATACAGTTAGCAGGGATGCAGCCATGCATGTCAGGGTTTGAAGCATCACAAGATTAGTCTGGTGCTCAATGGAAGCTAGCACCGAGCCAAGCGGTCGCCACCAGAGAGGGTCTAGAGGTAAAAAAAGAGCCACCAGATTAGTCCAGTGATGAGCACCGAACCAGTGTGCCTAGTCCGATGACTATTGAAGATTGGAGCCATGGAGTAGTGTACTTAATGGATTAGTCTGGTGGTACAGAGAGTCAGCGCACTGGACCAAGCGCTACTCCAATGGTCAGCAACGGCTAGCTCAGGACAAGCACCAAATTACTTCGGTGGTGCCACTCTAGTCCAATCTGGTGAGTATGCAGACAATAGCTAACTTTGTGGGCCTATTAATACCCCATTGGTTGGCTATTTTGGTTAGCCTAGAAAGTGCTGAAGATGTAGGAATGTTGAGTCACTTCCCCAAGTTCTCTAGCCACCACAACTGCTTAAAAGAAGATTAGGTGATTAACATAGCGCTTTGTGAAGTGCTTAGGCTAGTTAGACCTATGTTGATGGTTCGTATGTCTAGTGGAGAAATTCTGCAAGCGCACGGAACTATCATGTAGCACTTCGCTCGATGAGAACCGAGTGTCGAATTTATATTTTCCCAAAGGAAGATGGGAAGCTGAGTTGGTGTAGGTGGTTAGAAATGCTAAAGGGAAGTATGTCCTTAGCCAAAAAGGGTGAAAGGTCCTAATGGCTAGAGGGGGGGTGAATAGCCTATTAAAAATTTCTACAACAACACTTAACAAACCGGTTAGACAATTTTGAGGCAAAGCGAGTATTGCGCTAGCCTACTAAAAATGCAAGACACCTACCATAATTCTAGTTTATGTAGTTTCTATCCACACAATAACTATGTCACTACACTAAGTTAGTGTGCTCTCAAATGCTAACTAAAGAGCCACACTAACCAAACTAACAAGCTCTCACAACTAGCTACACTAAAGAGCTTGACAACTAGTTTGCGGTAATGTAGAGAGTGAGCAACATGGTTATACCGCTAAGTCAAGGAGTGAACCAATCAATCATAAGAATGAATACCAATGAAGACCAATCACCTCAGAATCAAATAATGGCACAATGATTTTTTATCGAGGTTTACTTGCTTGCTGGCAAGCTAGTCCTCGTTGTAGCGATTCACTCACTTGGAGGTTCACGCGCTAATTGGCATCACATGCTAAACCCTCAATAGGGTGCCACACAACCAACACAAGATGAGGATCACACAAGCCACGAGCAATTTACTAGAGTACCTTTTGGCTCTCCACCGAGGAAAGGTCAAGAACCCCTCACAATCACCATGATTGGAGCCGGAGACAATCACCAACTCCGCTCGATGATCCTCGCTGCTCCAAGTCATCTAGATGGTGGCAACCACCAAGAGTAACAAGTGAATCCCACAGCGAAACACGAACACCAAGTGCCTCTAGATGCAAACACTCAAGCAATGCACTTGGATTCTCTCCCAATCTCACAAAGATGATTAATCAATGATGGAGATGAGTGGGAGGGCTTTGGCTAAGCTCACAAGGTTGCTATGTCAATGCAAATGGCCAAGAGTGTGAGCTTGAGCTAGCCATGGGGCTTAAATAGAAGCCCCCATGAAATAGAGCCATTGTACCCCTTCACTAGGCACAACACAGGGTGACCGGATGCGCCGGTCATATTGACCGGACGCTAGATCCCAGTGTCCAGTCGTGCGATGCACGCCACGTGTCCCCTCTCTTCAAATACTGAGCGCTCGATCCCAACAGTCATGTGATGACTAGACGCACTGCTGTGAAGTGACCGGACGCTGGACCTCAGCGTCCGATCATTTCTAGTAAGCATCTAGAAATGAGAAATCACGACCGGACGTGTCCGATCATGCTCGACCGGACTCACCCAGCATCCCTTCACTTAGCGTCTCCTCTGTGCACTGCCATGTCAGCGGGACCAGACACAGCCCTCCAGCGTCCGGTCACTAAGTGACCCAGCGTCCGGTTAGAGACCGATGCCAGCATCTTCGCTGCTTCTGCTGACCGGACGCGCCGGTCCTTCCAAGACCAGCGTCCGGTCACTTACAGTGACCTCCATCTTTTCTGTATAGGGCGCCGGTGGCACCATTGGACACTCCGCCGGTGAAGTTCCTAACCCTTGCTCAAATGTGCCAACCACCAAGTGTATCACCTTGTGCACATGTGTTAGTATATTTTCACAAGTATTTTCAAGGGTGTTAGCACTCCACTAGATCCTAAATGCATATGCAATGAGTTAAAGCATCTAGTGGCACTTTGATAACCGTATTTTGATATGAGTTTCACCCCTCTTAATAGTACGGCTATCGATCCTAAATGTGATCACACTCACTAAGTGTCTCGATCACCAAAACAAAATGGCTCCTACCATTTATACATTTGCCTTTAGCCTTTTGTTTTTCTCTTTCTTCTTTTCAAGTCCAAGCACTTGATCATCACCATGGTATCGCCATCGTCATGTCATGATCTTTATTTGCTTCACCACTTGGAATGTGCTACCTATCTCATGATCACTTGATAAACTAGGTTAGCACTTAGGGTTTCATCAATTCACCAAAACCAAACTAGAGCTTTCAATCTCCTCCTTTTTGGTAATTGATGACAACCCTTTCACAAAGATATGAATTGAAATTCAATTGAATCCATGTTGCTTGTCCAAGCATTTTACCATGTGTAAAAGAATATGGACAAGTTTCATGAACTCCAAATGGTAGCAATTGCTCCCCCTACATATGTGCTAAGAGTTTGGATAGTAGCTTGCACATATGCTTAGATAGGAAATATAGGAGACAATGTCTACCAAATGATGCTAAGGTGTAAAAGATGGACCTTTGAAGCGTGATACCAATCAGAGTGCACCAATATACCATCCTTAGCACCATGGTTAGCTCGATACCACTCGGAAACACTTGGAAATGAGATCACTAGATAAACTTATGCATGCTAGATTTTCATTTCATCATTCAAACCTACAACTAGCATACACCACACAAGCATGGATATTGAAATTTAAAACTTGTGCCATGCAAGCAAACATATGAAATGCACCATACAAGTTCATGAGCTTGCTCCCCCTACTTATGTGTTCAAAATTTTAATTGATCCTTTTCCTTTGTCATATCTCTCCCCCTATGTCAAATGTCAAATTCTCCCTATCACTTATATCTTTGTTTTTCTCCCCATGTACTAATATCTTTGTTTTTCTCCCCCTTTGCCATCAATGACCACAAAGGTTCAAAATGTAGATAGGTTGAGATTATCAATGTCAATCAATGGGGTGAGGATCATTTTCCCAAATTTAGTCTAATCTAGATCATTTGCCAAAGATATTTAACTCGGTTTGATCCAAGGACAAGCTTCTTCACACCTCCAAATAAGGGTTATCTTGTACCATATTGAGTTAAACACTTAGAGCTCATTTTCTAGATTAAACACTAGGTTTACAAGCCCACAAACATGTCATATGCTACCACTAGATCAAAATAAGCATAGAAGCAATAGTGGTACCATACAATCATCAAATTCATTTGATTTTCAAGAATGAGCCTATTAAATGTGAAAAATGTCTAGATGCACTAAACATGTCCTTAGCAAGGATGTATGCCATGCCAATCAACTTTTACCTTAGATTGCTCGAAGGAGAGACATGTCATATAAGTGGGGGTGCATCAACACATATTTGAGAAATCCAATATGTTCAACTCATTCCTTAGCTTGCAAAACCTTTTCTCATCCAATGGCTTGGTGAAGATATCGGCAAGTTGATCTTCGGTGCCACACTCTCAATGCAAATGTCCCCTTTTTGTTGGTGATCTCTTATGAAATGGTGGCAGACATCAATGTGCTGTTGTTCTTGCATGTTGAACCGGATTGTTGGTTAACTTGATTGCACTCTCATTGTCACATAGCAATGGCACTTTCTTGAACTTGATTCCAAAATCACTCAAAGTGGCCTTCATCCAAAGTATTTGTGCACAACAACTACCAGGCGGATATGTATTCGGCTTCGGCGGTTGATAATGCAACTACTATTTTGCTTCTTTGATGACCATGAAACAAGTGATCTTCCCAACAATTGACATGTGCCCGAGGTGCTCTTCCTTTCAACCTTGCATCCCGCATAATCCAAGTCGGAGTAACCAACTAGCTCAAACTTTGCTCCTTTGGGATACCACAAACCAACATTTTGTGTATGCTTCAAGTACCTTAATATTCTCTTTGTAGCCTTCAAATGACTATCTCTTGGTGAGGCTTGAAATCTTGCACACATGCATACACTAAACATGACATCTGGCCTTGATGCGGTCACATAGAGTAGGCTTCCAATCATAGACCGATACAATTTTTGATCCACCATATTACCACTTGCATCACTATCCAAGTTGCCATTTGTTCCCATTGGTGTGCTAATGACTTTGCTATCACTCATGCCAAACTTCTTGACCATGTCCTTGATATACTTGCCTTGACTCATAAATGTACCATTCTTTAATTGCTTGATTTGAAGACCAAGGAAGTAACTTAACTCTCCAATCATGGACATCTCAAACTCATTAGCCATCATCTTTCCAAACTCATCACAAAAGTCTTGATTGGTTGATCCAAATATGATGTCATCAACATAGATTTGCAACACAAATAAATCTTTTCCAATCTTCTTGATGAAAAGAGTGGTGTCAACCTTGCCCATCATGAACCCTTTAGAGAGTAGGAAGTCCCTCAATCTCTCATACCATGCTCTAGGTGCTTGCTTCAAGCCATACAATGCCTTCTTCAACTTGTACACATGGTCAGGGCTTCTTGTCATCTTCAAAACCGGGAGGTTGCTCAACATATACTTCTTCATTGATGTAACCATTGAGAAATGCACTCTTTACATCCATTTGATAGAGCTTGATATTGTGGGCACAAGCATAGGCTAGCAAGATTCTAATTGCTTCCAATCTAGCAACCGGGGCATATGTTTCTCCAAAGTCAAGACCTTCAACTTGTGTATAGCCTTGTGCTACCAATCTTGCTTTGTTCCTTACTACTATCCCATCTTGATCTTGCTTGTTTCTAAAGACCTATTTGGTTCCAATCACATTGTGTCCCTTTGGTCTCTCTACTAATTCCCATACTTGATTTCTTAGTAAATTATTCAATTCTTCATGCATAGCATTCACCCAATCAACATCCTTCAATGCTTCATCTATCTTCTTTGGCTCAATGGATGACACAAATGAGAAATGCTCACAAAATGAAGCCAATCTTGATCTAGTTTGCGCACCTCTTGAAATATCACCAATGATAGTGTCCAATGGATGATCCCTTGCAATATTGGTTGGTTGGAGAATTGGAACTTGATTGCTTGCACTTGCTTGATCATTAGGTTGAGATGATATACTAGCCACTTGATCTTGTTCATTATCATGAGAGCCACTTATACTAGCTTGATTTGTATCATCTTGTACATTTGAGTTAGGGAGCACTTGCACTTGATCATCTTCAACATCATTCACTTGCCTAGGCCTCAATTAACCAACATCCATGTTCTTCATAGCATTTGAAAGTTGAATGCCTCTAACATCTTCCAAGTTCTCATTCTCTTCTTGTGAACCATTGGTTTCATCAAATTCAACATCATGAACTTCCTCAAGAGTACCACTATCCAAATTCCAAACTCTATATGCTTTGCTTGTAGTGGAATAACCAAGTAGGAATCCTTCATCACATTTCTTGTCAAACTTGCCCAATCTAGTGCCTTTCTTCAAGATATAGCATTTGCAACCAAAGACCCAAAAATATGCAATGTTGGGCTTTCTACCATTCAAGAGCTCATATGGTGTCTTCTCTTTCAATGGGTGACAATAGAGGCGGTTGCTACAATAGCAAGCCGTGTTGATAGCTTCGGCCCAAAAAGATTGACTCACATTGTACTCACTAAGCATAGACCTTGCCATATCAATGAGTGTTCTATTCTTCCTCTCAACAAGACCATTTGATTGTGGAGTGTACTTGGCCGAGAATTGATGTCTAATTCCAAATTCATCACACAACTCATCAATTCTAGTGTTCTTAAACTCACTACCATTGTCACTTCTAACTCTCTTGATGGTTGTTTCAAACTCATTGTGAATGCCCTTGACAAATGATTTGAATGTTGCAAACACATCACTTTTGTCCACTAGAAAGAATACCCATGTGTATCTAGTATAATCATCCACTATCACAAAGCCATATTTGTTTCCACCAATGCTAGTGTATTGTGTTGGCCCAAACAAGTCCATATGCAATAACTCAAATGCTTTACTAGTGCTCATCATGCTTTTCTTAGGATGGGTGTTTCCAACTTGTTTTCTGGCTTGACTAAGAGCTACAAAGCTTATCCTTTTCAAACACAACATCTTTCAAGCCTCTAACCAAGTCATGCTTAACCAATCTATTCAATTGTTTCATTCCAACATGACCAAGCCTTCTATGCCATAACCAACCCATGCTAGACTTAGTGAACAAGCATGTAGATAATTTAGCTTCACTAGCATTGAAATCAACCAAGTATAGATTCTCATATCTAAAGCCTTTGAAGATCAAATTAGAGCCATCTACACTTATGATCTCTACATCATCTATCCCAAATATGCATTTGAATCCAAGATCACACAATTGAGCCATGGATAGCAAATTGAAGTTCAAGCTCTCTACTAGCAACACATTGGAAATGCTCATGTCATTGGATATTGCAATCTTACCAAGCCCTTTGACCTTGCCTTTGCCATTGTCACCAAATGTGATACTATCATAACCATCATTGCCATTTGTGTTGATTGAGTTGAACATTCTTGCATCACCAGGTCATGTGTTGAGTGCACCCACTATCAAGAACCCAATGCCTTCCTCTGGCTTTGTAATTAACCTACAAAAGAAGATCAATTCTTTTTAGGTACCCAAACTTGCTTGGGTCCTTGAAGGTTAGTCACTAAGCTCTTTGGTACCCAAATGGCTTTCTTCTTTGAGCCCATCCATGGTTTACCAATGAACTTAGCCTTTACACCATTTGCACCCTTGGTAAGCATATAAAATGAATCAAGCTTAATGGAGGATACATTAGTATTTTTGCTCTTGTTTTTGCATTCATGCTCTTTTATGACCAACTTGCTTGCAACTAGTGCAAAACCGACCATTGTTCTTCACAAAACTAGTCTTGTGAGGAGCAAAAGCCGCCTTGCCTTTCTTGGGGGTATAGCCCAATCCCTCTTTGTAGAGAGAAGCTCTTTGGCTACCCAAGCACATAAGCAAGCGGTCTTCACCACCATAGGCCTTAGCCAAGGTGTGAGTGAGCTTATTGACCTCCTTCTTGAGGTTCTCATTCTCAACCATTAGTGAGGCATCACAAGTGAAACCATCACTATTAGATGAGGTGGAAGTAGAAGTACTACAAGAAGGGTTAGCGGGAGCAACAATGATAGGCATAGATAATGATTCATCAATTATATCACAAGTTAAGCCTACATCACAAGTCTCAACATGCTTCTTTTTATTTTGTTCATTAAGCAAAGAGGAATGAGCCTTTTCAAGCTTTTTGTGAGCCTTGCCAAGCTTCTCATGGGCTTCCTCTAGCCTCTCATGAGATGCATTGAGCTCATCAAAGGCTTGCTTAAGGGCTTTTAGTTCCTTACGCAAGCTTTTGCATTCCCTTCTCTTGATGCCAAAGTGTTCTTTAGCATCTTCTAGCATGTCAAATAGTTCATCCATAGTAGGTTCATCATCATCATCACTATCACTATCATTTTCATTATCATGTTCTTCATCACTTCCATCATCATAAATTTGTACCTTAGTGGCCTTAGCCATGAAGCATGATGGAGTGTCAAAGAGAGAGGGCTTCTCATTGATAGCAATGCTTGCAAGTGCCTTCTTCTTGGTGGTCTTGTCATCATCACTATCATCATCATCACTTGAGGAAGCATCACTATCCCAAGTGACCACATATGAACCACCCTTCTTCTTCTTGAAGGTCATCTTGTCCTTCTTCTCTTTCTTTTCCTTCTTGTCCTTCTTCTTGTTCTTCTTGTCATCATCTTTGTCGCTATTGTATGGGCATTGAGCAACAAGATGATCTTTGCTTCCACAATTGAAGCACCTTCTTGACTCTTCTTTGTTCTTGGATGAAGACTTCTTTATTCTAGCGCGGTAGCCCTTCTTCATCATGAACTTGCCAAATCTCTTTACAAAGAGAGCCATCTTCTCATCGTCATCATCATCCCATGAGCCATCATCTTCACTTGATGTTTCTTGCTTTGCCTTGCCCTTGGATGATGTGGCCTTGAATGCCACACTCTTCTTCTTCTCATCTTTCTTCTCCTTCTTTTCTTCCTTCTCATCATCATCTATATGTATCATCGGTCATAATATCTCCCAACACTTGGTTTGGTGTCATGGTGTCCAAACCACTCCTCACTAGAATAGTGACCAATGTGCCAAATCTTGAAGGCAAACATCTCAAGAACTTGTGGGAGAAGTCCTTGTCCTTCACCTCTTCTCCAAGTGCTTTGAGATCATTGACAAGCACTTGAAGCCTATGGAACATCTCCGGCACACTCTCATCCTCCTTCATCTTGAAGCTTGCAAACTTTTCTTTGAGAATGTATGCCTTTGCACCCTTCATGGCTTGAGTGCCCTCAAATGATTCCTCCAATTTCTTCCATGCCTCATGAGCTCTCTCAATGTTCTTGATTTGCTCAAAAGTTCTCTCATCCAAAGCATCATGGATGGCACTAACAGCAATGTCATTATTTTGGAGTAGCATTTCTTCGGCGGCGATGGGAGCCTCTTCATCTTCAATCTCAATCTTTGTCTCTACCACCTTCCAAACCTTCCTATTGATTGACTTGATATAAGTTGTCATCTTGGCTTTCCAATAAGGATAATTTGAGCCATCAAATTGGGGTGGCTTCTTGGTGTTGTTGATTTGAGCCATTTTTACACTGAAGGTTGTTAAGCCTCAAATCACGGTGACCATCGGCTCTGATACCACTTGAAAGGTCCTAATGGCTAGAGGGGGGATGAATAGCCTATTAAAAATTTCTACAACAACACTTAACAAACCGGTTAGACAATTATGAGGCGAAGCGAGTGTTGCGCTAGCCTACTAAAAATGCAAGCCACCTACCACAATTCTAGTTTATGTAGTTTCTATCCACACAATAACTATGTCACTACACTAAGTTAGTGTGCTCTCAAATGCTAACTAAAGAGCCACACTAACCAAACTAACAAGCTCTCACAACTAGCTACACTAAAGAGCTTGACAACTAGTTTGCGGTAATGTAGAGAGTGAGCAAGATGGTTATACCGCCGAGTCGAGGAGTGAACCAATCAATCATAAGAATGAATACCAATGAAGACCAATCACCTCGGAATCAAATGATGGCACAATGATTTTTTACCGAGGTTCACTTGCTTGCTGGCAAGCTAGTCCTCGTTGTGGCGATTCACTCACTTGGAGGTTCACGCGCTAATTGGCATCACACGCCAAACCCTCAATAGGGTGCCGCACAACCAACACTAAGATGAGGATCACACAAGCCACGAGCAATTTACTAGAGTACATTTTGGCTCTCCGCCGGGGAAAGGTCAAGAACCCCTCACAATCACCACGATCGGAGCCGGAGACAATCACCAACCTCCGCTCGACTGATCCTCGCTGCTCCAAGTCATCTAGGTGGCGGCAACCACCAAGAGTAACAAGTGAATCCCACAGCGAAACACGAACACCAAGTGCCTCTAGATGCAAACACTCAAGCAATACACTTGGATTCTCTTCCCAATCTCACAAAGATGATGAATCAATGATGGAGATGAGTGGGAGGGCTTTGGCTAAGCTCACAAGGTTGCTATGTCAATGCAAATGGCCAAGAGTGTGAGCTTGAGCCGGCCATGGGGCTTAAATAGAAGCCCCCATGAAATAGAGCCGTTGTACCCCTTCACTGGGCACAACACGGGGTGACCGGATACGCTCGGTCATATTGACCAGAATGCTGGACCCCAGCGTCCGGTCGTGTGATGCATGCCACATGTCCCCCTCTCTTCAAATACTGAGCGCTCGATCCCAACAGTCATGTGATGACCGGACACGCACTGCTGTGAAGTGACCGGACGCTCGACCTCATTGTCCTGGTCATTTCCAGTAAGCATCCAGAAACGAGAAATCACGACCAGACGCGTCCCGTCATGCTCGACCGGACTCACCCAGCATCTGATCACTCGACGTCTCCTCTGTGCACTGCCACGTCAGCGGGACTGGACGTAGCCCTCCAACGTCCGGTCACTAAGTGACCCAGTGTCCGATTAGAGACCGACGCCAGCATCTTCGCTGCTTCTACTGACCATATGCGCTGGTCCTTCTGAGACCAGCGTCCGATCACTTATAGTGACCTCCATCTTTTCTGTATAGGGCACCGGTGGCACCAGTCGAACACTCCGCCGGTGAAGTTTCTAACCCTTGCTCAAATGTGCCAACCACCAAGTGTATCACCTTGTGCACATGTGTTAGTATATTTTCACAAATATTTTCAAGGGTGTTAGCACTCCACTAGATCCTAAATGCATATGCAATGAGTTAAAGCATCTAGTGGCACTTTGATAACCGCATTTCGATACAAGTTTCACCCCTCTTAATAGTATGGCTATCGATCCTAAATGTGATCACACTCACTAAGTGTCTCGATCACCAAAACAAAATGGCTCCTACCATTTATACCTTTGCCTTGAGCCTTTTGTTTTTCTCTTTCTTCTTTTCAAGTCCAAGCACTTGATCATCACCATGGCATCGCTATCATCATGTCATGATCTTCATTTGCTTCACCACTTGGAATGTGCTACCTATCTCATAATCACTTGATAAACTAGGTTAGCACTTAGGGTTTCATCAATTCACCAAAACCAAACTAGAGCTTTCAAAGGGGTGAATGGATATGGTGGGTGATGATGTAAATGGATGAGTGGAATGCATGGGTGAACAAGCAAGCAAGCTAACTAGAAGTAGGATAGCTAAGTGGGAGAGCAAGCAACTATCTTAAGTAGCAAAGCCAACCTTTGCTTAGAAAGAGACTTTAGTACTTCGGGGCATAGCCCGCCTACCAACTAGGAGGGTTAACTAGACAAGGTCTACCATGAGCCCTACGATTTAATAACTAGACCTATTATGGTGGAATACAGAGGATGGATAGGGTTATCACCACCTGCTAACTACCACAACCTATCCGGAGGCCTAGCCGTACCCATAGGTAAGGTATAGCCTAAGCACCGTGCTTAATCTATAAACTTACTACTTCGATCTGAGCTCCGATGAAATGAGATCGAAGTACCCTAAAGAGACTGTGGAATCGGTAGTAATGAATACCTAACTAAACAAAAACTGCATATGATACTAATGCCAAGAACAAGCACCTAAGCTCACTAATGATGAACAATAATGAACTAGACCTTGAATCAAAGCAAAGCAATAATACTAAATAAAGTGCTCAAAGTAAAGTACTGAATAAAGTAAATGCTAAATGAAAGAATTACAAAGGAGCTATACCAGAAGAAGGTCCTGCTCTAGCTCTACTTCCACTACTAAGCTACTACTCTAGAGCTACTACTATAAGCGAGAGAGCTTGAAGAAGCTTGGAATGCTTGAGGAATGATGGGGGCACTTCGTCACCGAGCTCCATTGCCCCTTTTATAGTGTGAAAAGGCAGTGGGGGCTCTTATAGGCAGTGTAGAAGGTCGGTGGAGCAAACTTGGGCGTTGGGCGACCTCCTTGGACATCGACCGACTGTCCATTTGCACCGCCTTTGCATCCAACGATAAGTCGGTTTCTTTGGTTGGTAAGTTGGTGGTTAAGTCGGTGGAGCTCCCCAAGTATATGACAGTGGACCCAGGGATCCAAGGGAGCTCAACCTCCACCTTTGTTGGATCAAACCGCCTCAAATCAATGCTGTGGGAGGACTCCTAGGGGTGCCACCTAACTCTCCCACGAATTAGTGACGTGGCAAGGCCACATGGGGCGTCGGGCGACGCCACATGGCTTCGGCCGACATGGTCATGTGGGCCCACAGCACCCTACCACGTCCATTTGCCTCCTATATACCTTTTTTGTACATTTTTGTGAAAATTTCCTGCATACAAATATATTTCCAAGTACAAGTGGAACTAGGTGAAATAATAAGCAAATTCAGCACATGTGATGATGATGTACCTTGCTTTACTTTGCTTTTGGGTGAAATGTTGATGGTAAAAATGGGTGTTAGCGACCATCAACAACCTGCTTAATTGATCTTGCTCTAGGTTGGCCTAGTGTTTATTAGTGAGGTTTGCATACCTCTTACCACTTGGTGCTTGCCGGCATCATTGTTATACTCGGAGGGACTTGTAGTCTTGCAAGACCACACCAACCGCATTTGTGGTGTGGTCAGTCACCTGTGTACCTAGGGAATAAGGCCCACTGATGTTTCGACCAGAAGCTTGATAGTGAAGACGATAAGGAGCGGCTCGGGAGAGGCCATCTCAGAGACTCATTTATGCGTAGGGAAAGCCCGAGGGCTATCCGCGGATTTACCCGACTGGGAGCTTGGCCCTTGCGAGGGGCTCCAACGAGGATTAGGGGGAAGCGAGAAGCTTCTTGATATCTTGGTAAAAATTACAGAGTTGTCAATGGTAGTTTGCAATCTCTACCCTTAAGCTTCCGCATTTATATTGTGTACTTAGGTTATGTGCTTTACCTTTCTAACTTAGTTTGAAAGGTTAGTTGATAGGATTGAAATCTAGGTCGTATAACTCTTTTGCGGTAGAGACAGCAATACACTTAGCAAAACATTTGTTGCACATCTAGATAGTTTATTTATTGATAGGTTTTTTACTAGGTAGAAAATAGAGATCATAATTTTGTAAGTAATCTTTTAGAAAGTCTAATTCACCCCTCTTAGACCTCACAATTCCTTCATAATTAGTCGATCATTATAGTCGAGATAATATATTGTATTTCATAAAGGTGCATTTTTGCTACTCCTAGGAGTAGTTACTCCCACCTTCAATGAATAATATTGTGTATGTGTGCATACTCATTTATCAATTTGAGTATGTTTATATACTCATTTTATGATACTCCAAATCATACTACATAAAAATTTTTAAAAGAACCCATATTTTTTTAATATGTTATTATAATACTATGACAGTAGTATACAAAATAAGTATAACCATATATTCAACGTATACTTGCATACTCGACATATATACTACCATAGATGATCATATACTTCATCAACATACACTTTGTCGGCCCATATACACCCTAAATCTAAAGATATACACATGGGAGTAACTACTCCCTGGGAGTAGGAAATAATTTCCCATTTCATAATTGTTATATATCTTATACTTCCTCGGTCCCAAATTATAAGACGTTTTGGTATTTTTCTAAATTCGTAGCTTTTATTATGTATCTAGACATAACATATATCTAGGTACGCAGCAAAAACTAAAGCCAAAACTTATAATATGGAATGGAGGGAGTATTTGATTATTGTTAGCATTTAAAAAGAATATGGAAATGGGCAATTCGCTGGGTCCTCGATATTATGGTGTTGTTGGTTACAATAACATTGGCTTACGTGAAACAAACAGATTATTTAATTATGATTAAATTATCGTGTTTCACCAATTATATTATTTGAAATTAATTACTAGCCATAATTGTTTTATATAGTATATGTTAACTAGGAAATACATATAGGTTTTTAAGCATGTAGCAAAGTATGCGTATGCATCGAAAAAGAGATGGTAAAGGAAGGGGGCCGGGAAACGGAAAAGGAATTCTCGGCATATGTGATGCAGAGCTCCGTGCAGGTGCACGGCTTGGTTGCCGTCGGAGTATGTCCGGTGATATCCGAGTTCCGAGCGGACACGGTCCACACAAGGGATGTCGAGCAGGGCCGTCCCAACCATTTCTAGGGTTCTTGGGCAAACAAGACAATAAAGTCCCGGCAATCTAATATTTTAATATCACGAGATTGAACTATATAGTACTACTGATAATAAGAGTTAACTCGCAAAATATAGTTTGTTAAAAAACGACAATACATCAAAGAAGTTTAAAGAACGGTGAAATCCATGAAATGACTTAAAATTTAAAACAAATTATGGGCAGCCTGCTGCCTGTGGCATGTCCATAAGTTCCTTGATGAATTAAATAATTAAACTAATAGATCAACAATTCGCTGCACTATCGCTTGATGCCTGTATGTATTGGATTGCAAGGTAAAAAAGAAACTGAAGTTTTCAGATCGAACAAACAATAAATACTGATGAACTGAAACCATAATCACTTACCGCAGAGAGTCGGGGACAGGGATGAAGGGACTGCAGCGCAGCTAGGTTAGTGGGCGCCTGCTGGGATCACGGGATTCCAGATTACGGAAATCGGGATTTCAGGATTTGGGAACGCCGGAACAGCCGCCGCGGCGCAACAGCACGCATGCTTTGACGCGGAGTCGCGAATAGGAAAGGGTTGCCGCGCAGAGCCGCAGACTGAACTGGACGTGACCGTATGGAGCCAAATACATGTACTACATATACGTATACTCATGGGCCCCTAGTGCCATGGGCCCCCGGCCGTCGCACTGCCTGCCCTCCCCCATGGGACGGGCCTGATTCCTGATGATCGGTGGTGCTTTCGTTGACCAGGGGCGGCGACCGTACGGCCAGGCGGAGCCTGTTCTGCTCACCTCCTCCCTCTCGCATTGGCCGCTGCTGGCCTTAAATAGGCGGCCCCCGCTCTGCTGGTGCGCTGTCCAGCAAGAAATGGCCAGCGTCGGTTCCCTGTCAGGGCGCTTTCCGTTGTCAGGCGGTCATTGGCCGGGGTCACTTATGCACGATGCGTGCTTCTCAACGCCCTGGCGCAGGCGCGCGGGAAAGAAAATATCAGCCCTGTCCGTCGCGCTTTCCCCCTCACTTCAGTCTCCACTCTGCTCACAACTCCTCCCACTCTCTCTCATGTGCCTCCACCACTCCTCCCACTCTCGCAGCAGTACATGTGAGGGTGCGGGCGGGCGTCCCGGCGCGGCGGCCCCGGTATGACGACCTCGGCACAGGTGGAACCTAGCGTGGAGGCCTGAGCGGCCCCCGACATGGCGGCGCAACGGCGCGGACGGGCCCTGGTCACGGCGGCCCAGCGCTGCAGCGTTGGCACAGGCAGCAGTGGATCTACCGCCGACGGCGAGGTAGACTACCATCTCTCTTCTCTCTCTCGCTCTCATTCTTTTTAGCTCCGATGAAGCTCAGATCTCCCAGTCCTCTCTCAGGCTCGTGCTTCGTCCACTCCCTCCGTTGAGGCCACATCCCCAACCTCTGCCCTGCAATCCACGCGTGCCCGATCAAGGAGGAAGGTGTAGGGGCGAGCGTGGCGGCGGGTCTCCGGCGGCAGCCCGACCGAGGGCAAGGCAGACCCGGATGGGGCGACCGATGGAGCGACGGGAGTGGAAGGCAGCGACCCGATCGAGGGCGCGGGCGGGTGCAGCGGCGACCCGGTCCCCTCCCAGCAACACCACCTGGATCCAGCGTGCGGGGTTCCTGTGAGGTCGGATCACATTTTCTTTCTCGATGCATCTGTTTGTGCTCTCGTATGTGCTCCTGTGTGCTTTCCGTTTCTTTTTCTTCATTTCGATTTCTGTGCTGCCATGGTTGGAGATTGGAGGGGCCATGCCCGATCCAAAACCTAGAGACGGATGGAGCATATTTCCTCTATGCCTCTCTTAGCTTCTGTGTTCATGAGGATTTTGGGCTTTCCTGTTTCCCTTTGCTGATTGCGGATGCTTATTCCTCAGTGTATTATGATGCAAGGCGGTGAAGGAACAGAAGGGGGTTCTATCAAGAAATCAATTCGTACAGTCCAGTAAAATCAGAGATGACCCGGTACATCCTTTGCTTTCAGTTGTTTCGTGTGTCTTGTTCGTTTAGATTTGCCATGTGGTGTCTAGTCATGTGTGTTTTCCATCAGATTACTTACAGTTGTTGTTCTTTACAGGTTCGAATCATCTTGATCCGAATGTTCTGTGGATGTTTCGCGTCCTGTATATTCATGACCACCTCGTCAGTTCTGATGGCTAAAGAAATTGATTTGGTTAAAAAAAAAGGGATCAACAGCGTTTGGTGTTTGCCACTTTGGAAAAATATTCATTTATCTACTTTCTCCATTTTACTTTCAGGAAAAGATGTTCATGTAGAGGCCATGCACTTTGGATTCATAGCATGTATACGGCTCACTCTTTAACATAAATATTCAGAGCTGACTTTTAGTTCTTTTACCAGGCTAAAAAATGTGTCGGTTAATGCAAGACACTCACTTTCATTTTAGTAGATTAGCATTTTTAGGCTGTTGCCATGTTGGGTTGTGCCGATAAGAACAGACCACATGTAAACTTTGTTTTTGAGATACATATTTTAACTTTCAGCACTAACTGATACGATCATTTCAATTGTAGGAATGGAAGGAGCCAGGGGCTCATGGTACCTTGGTCGGACGGATGACTACCTCTTTAGGTACGTATTTCTTTACAAAGCATCTCAGCATTCAGTCTAGAGATTCTGCTTTTAGGATTGGCCTTATGTTCCTTACTCTGTTTTGTGGCAAATTCTGGTTAATTGTGGTTAATTGATCTTATGCCTCCTTGGCTTCCTTTCCTAGGACTATCTCAAGATATATGTACTATTTGGACACTTTGCATACCGGTTTAGAAATCCGGCTTTACGTATGTCTCATGTAATATATATATAGTATTTGAACGTCTCGCATGGTTTAGAAATCTGGCTTTCTGTTCGGCGCGCATGGGCGCGTGCAAACTACTACGATAATTTCAGTACCTAATGTGCTCTCATCCTACAATAATCACAGTTCGGTTTCTCCCATCATATTCTATCAGATTGCTCCTTGAATCTATGTTTCATTGACACATTCTTTTTCATTTCTTCATGGAATGATTGGTGGGCAGATAAAAAGCAAGAGGGGAAGGAATGGTACCTAGAGCAATCTGATGTAGCGGTCTATTGGTAAATGTATGATTGGTCTTAACCTTATATGAAAGTCATATTTTAAAATACTTATCATAAATGAATGTTAGGCTGCTTGACTTTTCATATGAAAGTGTTCAGGTCCAACGCCTGATTACTTTACGCATTCTCTAAAATTGGATTTTATTAGAAACTATTTAGGTCCCAGCCTTTCTTCTCTATATGCTCTGAACTGATAGCTACCTTACAGCGTTCATATTTTTTTTCTTGTCACAACCAACCGATGTGTTGCATATAAGCATGTTGGGTTAAGTGTATGCCAACAAAATAAAAATTTTATTAACAATATTAGCTAATTGGGTTAAATGTTGCTGGGTGTTTAAGAAGGTCTAGAACTGAAAGCACGAACAATGTTTCCTGTCGGCTCTTTTTTGTTGTTAATTACAGTTTGGTCATACGGTTATTATCGCATAGGAAGCAAATGGATAGCCGATCTATAAAATATATGTCTGAATATATGTTGAACTCTGTAGTTTTTGACACCGAATCATCTTATGCTTTGAGTATGTCATTTTATATTCTACGAGGTTGAAGTTTGAGAGCAATTAAGCACTATAAGTTTGTCTTTCTATAAGTTTCACTAGCATTTTAGTGCCGTCCTGCGAATGTGCTCCACAGATTGATTTGCTTTCTATTTTTGTAAAGGTCCGGCGGAGAAACAGCAAGAGGCGGTTGGTTCAGAGCTAGAGAGGGATCCATGGCCTCCTCGACGCGTCCATTGGCGGCGGATTTGGTGTCGCATCCTGGGATGCATGCCTGTGGCGGGCGTGGGCGGCAGCGGCACGGCCTGCTGCGGGCGGGCACGGGCGCAGGGTGGGCGCGATGGGGGCGCGGCGGCGGCGCGGCCAGAATCACGGGAGCGGGTTTTGTTTCCTTGCAGCGACGTTTCTTTCCTGGAAGGGAGACGGGATCGTAGGCGTGGACAGACAAACGAACCAAAATAAATGTCGCACCAAAAAATATTCACGCTTTGTTCTTTTTAGTTGTAGGAGATTTTGGCCTGACCTAGCTTTGCGGACTGCAAGCCAGCAGCACCGCGGCCTTCTCCCGGCCCACCTCCCTCAGCTTGCTCACGGCCAAGCCTCACGCAGCAGCACAGCGCAGCAGCCAGCCCACACGAGCGTCCCCGACCCTATGCCGCAGATGCAGCAGACCCACGCCTCAACGAGATCAGGCCATGACTTGAGTAGATCGATGCCAGTGAGGTTTGGCAACTTCAAACTAAGGGTAGTCACGACTCAAAAACTATAAGATTGTTTCCATACTTGCCAAGTGATAAAGAAACTACACAAATAAATCATATTTCCAAACCTAATGAATGATTTAAAAAAAATAGATTTAATCCAAACATGCATCTATCAGAAGACTCTTCTTCTCTATTAATACATATATCAAGCATGCTCTTGATGCTGCTTCTTCAAAAAAATATCTTCTTTCTCCTACTATCCACCTACCATGGTTCTCGTGTAAACATAGTTTCTTGTATAAAAAATCATTTCCTTCTCTCTTTTTTTTTATTTTAATGACACATCATTATTTTGCTTAATTGACATTCTAATTAATATCCATGTAAACCATCCTAATTTCTGGATTGGAACTGCACCAAGCAAGCAAGAGATGATGGATGGCCGCGAAAGTGAGAAGGGTCGGAGTGATTGACAGAAGAAGAGTGGTGGGAGTAAGAGATGATGGACAAGGGATGGAGGAATAAATATCATAGTTTTAAATATCAGGCTATAGTGGAGCTATAGCGACACTATAACGACTCACACCAGTTGTTACTACAACACCATTGCACTAAATAGTAGGCTATAGCGGCTGTACATACATTTTCGCTAAATGATATAGCTCGCTATTTAAAACACTGATAAATATCATAGGCTCCAAGTAATACTCTCTTTACAGCTAAACATAGCGCATTTCTAGTCATTTTTAGATAAAATAAGGGAGAGCGCAGTTGACGCATGCACCACTCACATAACTTCCTCATCTATTGAAATTAGATTCTATTCTCCATGATTAAAGGGTGGACTTTCAGTTTCCTTACATAAAAATATGGCAAGTAATAAATCAAGTGTTTCTATTTAATAAATATTATCTTTTGTTCCCCAAATCCCTTGTATCGAAGGATAAATTTCAAATGCCAGAATGTTCTATACTACAGGACCGAGGAAATAGTTTGGTAGGCACATATTATACTCCTATATACTCTCTCTGTTTTTTTTGCATGTCACACTAGCTTTGTCCTAAGTCAAACATTACTATTTTGGCCAATTATTTGAAAAAAAATCTTTATAGTTTCAAAACATATGAATTATATATTATGAAAGTATTTCTCATATACTATACAAATGTTTGACTTAGGACAAAGCTAATGCGACATCTAAAAAATGGAGGGAGTACGACAATATGATGCGTTAGCAAACCAACCTAACTATCTTATCTCTACAAAATTTATCTCAATGATCTACTTCCTTCGTTTTGAAATATAAGGAATGGAAGGTTCAAAATTTGTATCAAAACAGAAGGTATTTATCCTTCCTAAATGTTAGGAATAGATATCTTGGTGAAAAATAATCCTCCAACAGCTTCTCTAAATGGTTATCCAAATATAGCCTTCTTCTGTTCCGGGTTTTTCGCTAGCCAAAAATAGAAGACAAGAATGACTCTCTAGATTGCACACAAGATATAGAAAAACTGTGGAGAGTGAAAAGATATAGAAAATGATTTTATACTAATGACTCTTCAAATGATAATTTAAAGAGTGGGATTTAGAAAAGCTCTGGGAGATGCTCCTCTCTCCCCTCTATCTTTAGTACCGAACACCTCTTTCCTTCTAAGTACACCGTACATTTTCTCTCTATTTCATGGCAGAAAATAATAAATAAATAAAGATTCCTTTTAAACTAGAAAAACAATAACCAAACTACTCACTCCCTTCTATTTAGCGAGGGGTAACACGGCATTTTACCAAACTCCTTATTTTGTGTAAAGATCGTTTTAATTTCTTATATTTCAGGACAGTCCACAATCGCATTGAGAAAATTTAGAAAGCACTGAAACTCGATGAACCATGATTTACGCCATGGCAAATTACAGATCGAGGTCGATTTTATTCCAATGCAGTGCTTCGACTGGTTTCATGATGCTGGTGAAGCAGCCGTCTCGTCGCCGGTGGGGAAGGAGGCGATCAATGGGTGCACCACTGTGTCTTCTTACATGAATATCACCCTCATGCTTGTAAATGCCATAAAGTTCTAGGCCTTATATGGTCTAGTATGTCAGTTCCCCGTGGGTTCCTGACGGATCATTGTGAACTCTTTCGCTAATACTAGAATTTTGAATACTGCAGTGAGACATAAATCACATCATTGTGTTGGTAATCAGTAACTTTTTGTTAAAGATCTTTGAAGGAAAAGTTAAATTCAAACTACACTTGTTGAGAAGAGTAACTCAAATACATTTAATTTGGTATTGAACAGTAGGTGAACTGAGAATATTACTATGATCCCGTTGCTTATTTTTTAAAAGTTCTAAGAGTAATACACTTGTTGAAGCTAGAATGCCTCGTGCAAGTTAGATTATTGTTTGGGGGTACCTAGCCCGAAAGCCACCCCCCCCCCCCCCCCTACACGGTTGCTCACATTTTGCTGTGATTTGTTTCTTGGGGGATATTGATGTGATGACATAGTTGAGCAATCGTAGGATGCCCCCCTAACAAATTCTTCCCACAAGCATCACGAATTTGGATTTCGCCAAAATTTCCCCTCTTTGGAAGCTTTCCTGATTTTCTGAAATTCGCGAGAAAGGTTTAATCTTTTTCAGTGAATCTGGTTGGGATTGCACTCACATGATCTGAGGTTGAGCTCCAAATTTCAGTTCATCTCGTCTCGGTTGAAATTGTTCGGTGGTCTTCAGAGCTTAGAGTGTTTAACGACTAGTTTAAAAGAGTCATTGAGATAACCGTCGTTGGGAGCTCCGGTGGTACCATGAGAGCTCTCTAGCGAGTATGCAACCAGCCCACTAAGCGGCTAGTTTCTTGAGTGGGCTTGAAAATAAACGATGTGGTCGAGCAAGTTGGCTCTCATGGTACCCTCTATTGAGATCCACACACATTGGATCTCAACAAACACATCCACTCACATTTGTATAGTAGAGACAAATTTGCTTTGAGAGTCATCTAGTGGCACTAGTGGTTGTGTTCACAGCATGATTCTCGTTACTGCTACCTAGAGGGCTTGGAGGTAGGAAGATTCCATGAAAAGTTAAAAAAAAGACTTCTTGAAAATCTCCTTTGAAGATTATGAGATGCTCCGAAGGAGGGTTTCTGAGGGGCTCTTGTTCCCATCCTCGCCAGAGAGGCGAATAGCAACTTTAGTGGATACAAGATGTCACGCCCGATTTTAAAGATAAAATAAGATGCATAAATCTTATGTGCTCCTAGAGATCAGTCGCACACATAAGCTAACAAATTACAAAGTATCATCACAGTGTTTATTACATCATGAATAATAATTCATTACAATAATATAAGTCTATCATGAAAGCGGAAGAACTAGATAACTACTCTCCAAGAGAGCCTTCAACTCCATAGGGACATCGACTGGTGAACCACAAGTCTAGTAATCCTCAGGGTAGTCCTCATAACCATTGCCATATGTTACCTATCCAGAATTTTTATCCAAATAATGAAAATAAACAAGCATAAGAGCATTTCGTGCTCAACAAGAATAACATGGGTTTATGAAGCTCAGGAGGCTGACACTGGTTTACTGCGGTTTGCATTTTAATAAGTCAAAGTTTTAGCGCTATATTAGCATTAAAATGTGCTTAAGCCCCAATTAAACCACATGATCATAAGGCTGGATAACGAGCCAGCTCGGCTCGTTTGGGCTCGGCTCGTTCTGGCTCGTTAAGATAACGAGCTAGCTCAGCTCGGCTCGTTATCCTAACGAGCCAGAAAGCCAGCTCGGCTCGGCTCGTTAAAAGCTCGAGCTGGCTCGTTAAGCTCGCGAGCCAGGGATAAAAAATACACAAAATATAATATTTGCATTTATCTAAAGTTTAAGAATAATAATAATACAAAAGAAATACATCTAGACCAGTTACCAGTCAATTTATAGGGTCTAGACCAGTTACCAGTCAATTATAAAGTGTAAGACATGAAGTAATACAAAAACTAATACAAGTTTTGATATTTTTTTCTGGAAGCTTGGCTCGTTTAGCTCGCGAGCGGCTCGCGAGCTGGCTCGAGTTGGCTCGTTATAGCTAACGAGCTAAAATCTTGGCTCAGCTCGGCTCGTTATCATAACGAGCCGAGCGAGCTAACGAGCTTCGAGTTTTTCGTCCAGCCTTACATGATCATAAACATGTGTAATAGTCATCATTAGAATTATTATCATTAATAACATCATCATCAAGTGAGCAACTATTCTGTCAGTTTTTTGAGCCGCTCGTGTCCGTGAGCATGGCTGATATACCAGTTTTAAGACTCTGCATAGTTTGTACACTTTCACCGCGAGCCATAATTTACCCTTTCGCCCGAGATAGCTAATCTCTTAACCCCTTCCTAGGGAGGTCTGCAGGGTTTACTATGAAGCCTTTCAAAGATTTTTCTAACAAATTAGTAGCCGCTAGGTTTTCCTGGTAAGGGAATATAGAGTCCCCTTCCGAATGACACTTTCCGCGTAGGCTATACGCATAGGTACAGAGGCCACACTATACTCAGCTCGGCAGGCCCCATTTGTGCCCTTTTGGATAACTACTAACAAACTAGGAAAGGTCCTGCTATTGAGCTAAAGCCAGAGCCATGTGGCACCCCCGGTTGTACTGTATGTCCCAGCTTTTACCAACAAATAAGTCATTAGGGAGGGCCAAGAGCATCTTATACAAAAGCTAATTGCTCTCTCGCCCTATCGTCCAGTTGCTAAGAGCAAGTTTTACCATTCGTTCCATAGAACCATTAATCATCATTCAGATCATGTATAGTTAATTTGAGCGCTAGCAGTTACCCATATGCTGGTATAACCCATCGGTAATCAAGGTACAAGGTAACAATAACTAGGAGATCCTTACGGGTATCAAATTAGACACATGCACATGACTAAATAATTAAATGGTGAATAGGACAAGGAGACCCCATGCTATACTTGCCTTGCTCAAAGTTTCCCTGCTGGTCCTGGTCGTCAAAGTAGTACTCCTGATCACCCGCAAATTGCTCACCGTCTATACTCGATCAACATACAAGCATCCACGAGCAATCATGCATAGCAACAAAGACTATAGATTAGAACAGTATATCAAAAGAGATAAAACAATATAAAAGGTTTAAAAAACGAATCTATGTCTCACTGTACACAGACATGAAGATCACGAAAATCGAAGCTCAAACGTGAAAGTTATGAGTTAACCAAGATTTCCTATAGTAGTTTAATAGATTAAATCTAACCATAAATTCTAAAAGTTGAAAAGATGATTAACAGTGTAATAAATATGTAGATTACTTAATTGCGAACCTAACGTAACTTGAATGGATCACATCGGATCTAAAACGGGTGAAATATGATGAAAATGGCTCTGGATGGCAAAACCGTAAATAACGCGAACTATTTTCATAATAAAATAAATCAAAATTCATCATTTTGAATCTGACGAGGACTACGCTCATAAATAAGAAAAACCTAAGGACCTATTTAACAAATTAGCCACGCGAAGGGGTATGGACGAATCTTGTCCATCGGATCTACTATGGATGGTTCAGATTAGATCGGCGAGAGAGAGGGGAAGGGTGGCGAGGCTTTTCCCTTTGTACCATTAAAAAAGATGGCCTTTTTCCTACAGGTCACTGAAAAGTTCGGACTTACCTAGGTGCCATGACATTTTATTTCTTTGCCCCTCAAGCCATTTCGTCCATTTTCGCTGGTAACGGTGTGTAACAGCGAGGAGAAAAGACCGAAGTGTCCTCGATCAAGGGAGGATGAGTGAAATTGCCGTTTGCCCTGTGTGCCACTCCCTGATCATGCAGATCAAGACGCTTTTTTTAATCTGATATCTGATGCTGGGGCCGTGTGGGGGCTGGCCGGCTGGGGGAATATGCTGTGCAGCCCTATGCTTGACAGTGTTTTTTTTTTTTGTAGAAGTGCTGCACTGCAGTGGAGTGGACAGTGGAAGCTGGAGAAGACAAACCGGATGGTTTTCTTTCTCTTCTATTCTGCCTTTCTTTCTTTTTCCCTGTGATGATGAGTGTGAGAGTACAGCCATACAGGGGATTCAGGGAACGATGGGTCTTGCCATCTTGGTACCGAAAGAAACCTAAATAAATAAATATACAGTACCATTTATAAAAACATCTTATAGCTTAGTAAAATTGAAAATAGATCACTTACGTTCTATATAGGTCATGTTCGCTTCTCTTCTAATCCATCTTTTTCAGTCGAAACAATGTTTTTCTCTCCCAACAAATCAGCCGGAACAGTATTTCGACTTGTTTTTTTAGCGAAGCGAACGGGGCCATAGCATCTTACGATTTTGTGTTTGTAATATTTTATACTTTCAGAGTCCACGAATCTAAATACAAAATTTTGTCACAATCAAACGTTCGAAGATAAGGAAGCTAAAACTACCAGGAACACGGTATCAGTTTATCGATCATAACACTTCAGTTAATCTTCGATTTCAAGGCTAGAGGAACCATCGGCACCTCCGCGTCATCGTGACGTAAAAATCAGCGCGTACAATACAAGTCTACTAGTAGCACAGACTTCTGAGTAAAGTAATGGTTTTTGGCTGATGGCCGTTGTTGTCGCGCGGTAGCTAATCACTGTAGCAAATTTCTTGATTTCAATCCTAATCACTGTAGCAAAACTTGATTTCACCATTAAATCTTCATGCAAATCAACATCTCCATTGTTTTAGCCCCCCTTATCCCGCATCGTGCATCCGCCACTGCGGAGTAGTATCTCACTCGTTCATGAGAAAATATTTTTAAATTTATTTAAATATATAGAAAAACACTAGTACATTCGGGAAACAGGTCACGCTTCTCATGAACACTGTTACACGATCATTTGATTTAAGGTGCTGTTTGGTTCGGCCTTCATGGCCTGTAATCAGTTAACAACGGTAATGGGTCTCGTTGCTTCTTGTTTGGTTGCTTCGGCCTGTAACCGATCACGACGTTATCAGATGACGGCCTGTAACCGATCACGACGTTATCGCTTCCCGCCCGGCCGCAAGGCACTAAAAAACTGAACCAAACAAATCTCGGTTTGCCTTCCCGTGCAACAGGTACCACATTACCGTACCTACAACCAATGAAATTAGACCTGGTTATGGGTCACTCGATCGGTCAACTCAACCCATCTCATAAAAACTCGAACCAATCCGGCCAACCCAACTTGTCGGATAAAAACTCGACCCAATCCGATTTGCCGGTACATCGAGTTGAGTTCAGGTCATTATTTTCAACCAATTTACCAATCCAACTAAAAAACCTCAACCTATAAAGTATAAGAGCAATCTCAATGATGCATTGATGATGGTTTCTATCCTCATTAAATGACTTGCCACGTAGGTAAAATGCTGACATGGCAACGTAATTAATAAAGAAAGAGCAAAAATCATAGAAATGGTTTCTTCACGAAGAAATCAGGTCTACTCTTGACCCAATGCACCAAGAAAACCATGAAATCGCCATTGGGGAGAAACCACCAGTTTTTAGGGAGCTCGTGTCGCACTCCCATTGGAGAAAAAGATAAAGTTGGAGAGAGAAAGAGAAAATAGTTATTACTCATAGAAACTATGGGTTGAAAAGCAGTACTTTTTTTTTTTGCGATATCCTATATTATAAAGGTATATTTCATGATATAAGGAAATTTGACGCTGCGTGGTCAGGGAGTGGCACACAGGACAAACGGCAATTTCACTCATCCTCCCTTGACTGAGGGCACTTCGGTCTTTTCTCCTCGTCGTTACACACCGTTATCAGTGAAAATGGACGGAATGGCTTGAGGGGCAAAGAAATAAAGTGTCATAACACCTAAGTAAGTCCGAACTTTTTAGTGGCCCGTAGGAAAAGGCCATCTTTTTTAATGGTACAAAAGGAAAAGCCTCAAGGGTGGCCGGCCGAAACAGGGCTCCGTGGCGGCGCAGCCATGGCCGGCGGCGAAACCTTGCCGGCGCACATGAAATGAGGCCTTATAGGCCACGGTTTGAAGAACCGAGGGTACAGGTACAAATCGGAGTGCCATACAAGCTCTCCTAGGGCTTTAATGCGGCCGGAGAAAGGACCAGCGCGGTGGCAGCCATGGCCAGCGGCGAGGAGAACTCGCCGGCACGGTGAAACTGGCCCTAGAGGCCACGATTAGTCTCGAAATTAGCACGGGATGAAATAGGGGGAAATGAGGATTCTCACCGCAGATTAAACGAGGACGGAGGCGAATCAGAGACGGTGAGCGGCTAGGAATGGCGGACGGCGCCTCCCTGCGAAGTTCGGCGAGGGTTAACGGGGTCCAGAGAGCGGTAGAGAGCAGTTAGAGGGGCTATAAATGTTCTTAACCTCGTAATGAAGAGCGTCAATGAACCGGAGATGGCGCAGAGTCTCCCAACGGCGGAAGCGACGTCGGCGACTGCGAGCTAGATTTGCCGGTGGCGCTGTGAGCTCTGGGCAAGGCGGCTGCTCGTAGATGGGAAAGGAAAGGCGAAGGGGGGGGGGGCGACGGCTCTTATAGGCGCTCTGGGGAAGCGCCCAACTCTGCGAAATCCAAGGGCGAGGCGCGGGATGAACCCGGATGGACTTCCGTCCCGCTCCGTGCTCATCCAGTTGAGGACTTGAGGCCGGCGCCAGGTAGGAGGAAGCGCCGACAGGTGGGCCCCGCGCGTCAGCGAGACAAAGGGAGGAAGAGAGGGAGGGAGCTGGGGCGCAGCTTGGGCTGCAGCCGCTCGGCTGGGCCGGCCCAAGAGGGTGGCGCGCGGACCTGCGGGAAGAGGAAAGGATGGAGGCAGGGCCGGGCTGGGGTGGCTGGGCCACCAGGCCGAAAAGAGAGGGGAGGGTAGGAAAATTCCTTTGCCTTTTTATTTTCAGAAGTGATTTTCCAAAACCATTTTCAAAAGATTTTGAATTCCTTTTCAGTTTTGGTCAAAACCAATCATCACAAAAATGAAAATGCAGCAGCATGAATGCATCAACATGTATCTATCCTTATATTTTATTTTAATTTCATAAAAATATTATTTCTCTATGTTGAATGCACACATAATGTCATAAATAAATCAATTTCGCCTATTTTGAAATGATGCAAATTTTAGGGTGTTACACAAGACTTGTTGGTGTACCTCATGATTGACCGGTTAATACACAAGTGCTCATGTTGGAGCAGACCTTGAGGGATCATTGACCTTGTAGAGGAGAGGTGATCTTTGGACACACCTCAACGTAGAGTAGGTGACCAGCAAGTCACAAAACCATGCGGATAATTCTTTGTGTCATCCTCTATTTGTGGTTTTCCCACTCTACACTTGCTCTTTACTTGTGTTATACAATTGCTTGTGTAGTTGCCTAGATCTAGTGTTGTAGCTAGTTGTTTTGCTCTTTCTCACTAGACTTGTGTAGGAGTGCTCTTGCTTAGGCCTACTGGACTAGGTTATTGTAGTTGTTATTTAGGCCCCCTTGTTACTAATACTTGTGTGTCTTTGTAGTTTTTAAATAGGCTATTCAACCCCCCTCTAGCCATCAAACCGTCATTTCAATGGGGCCTATGTGTCAACATTTAGAAAGGGAGAAGAGAGGAGAGGGATGACAGGTTGGACCAGGTAGGTCGGCTTCGTTGGCTGGGCTAAGGGCTCTTTCTCCTTTCATATTTTCATCTTTTCTATACAAAAGCTCACACATATACAAATGTATACTCACATATAAACTTACTTATCTACACTACTACAAAAATCCTTTTAGGAGACAATTTATTTTATTTACATTGGCGGACATATTGGCCCTGTTTGCTTGTCTTATAATCCATACTTTTCAGCCGAAACAGTGCTTTTCTCTCACAACAAATCAGTCGGAACAGTGTTTCGCCTTATTTTTTTCAGCGAAGCGAACGGGGCCATTGTTCTACTGTCTCCATAAATGATCTAAGGGGCTCCACCGCCCCCATCGTGCCAAGATCCACCACCCTGCACCTCTCCTTCGTTGATGTGGTGTCTCTGGTGAAGAAGGAGAAAGATGTGTTTGCTCCATATCCGTTTGCTCGTCTTATGGGTCCGTCTTGAAGCAGAAGTAGGAGAAGGATCTGGTGCAAGATGCAGTGGTGGCCATCTTGAGGAACAAAGGTGGAGACGCGAGGACATGAATATGCATCGTGGTGAGTGGAGTAAGAGGTGTCTTTAGTGACAGCAGCAGGTGGCTGGGGCGCGCATGGACGGGAGAGGATTTGGTGCAGCGATGATGGATTCGGCACAACTGTGGTGGGCGGGCGCACTAGCCGTGCCCAGGGGCTGTTTTTTTTGTTATTTTTGTATTTATAGAGGCGGGCATCCACTTATTACCTCCAATTAACAATGGCCTCTAACGTGAGGCGGGTGATCAACCCATCTCCGGAAAACAATTTTGTCCGTCTATTAATGTGTATAGTAGTAGTGCTATGTACATAAATATATGTATATAAATAAGTAGGGTTTTAAGAAAAATAGATCTAGCTAAAAACAATTAAAAGATGCAAGGAAATTCAAATCCCTTAGGATATATATACTATGTGCAAAGCATGACCTAGGGCCAGCTCATAATTAAATTAGGTTTAATTATGAGTTCTACCTCACTAACCTCCGTGTATATCTACATGTCACATCACCACACAAGTCCTTTTTAGACAAAATTTTAAAAAGTTGGAATTTTTGGATAAGGGGTTTTGATCGTTTGTTGCAGGCATCAACCAAGCCAATACAAGGGTCTCATACAAGCTTGTAAGGAGAAATTAGGAGCGCTCAAGAGGATTACACTAGACCTTATGTTGCACTAGATTATTGTATTGGGCAAGAATCAAAGAGTCCTAGAGGGAGAAGTAGGGTTGTGAGAGGGCGACAATCACTTGTATCCTTTTGGAGTTGTGTTTATAGAATTTGCAGTCGATTTTGCAAAAAAAATCCTAATCTCTTATTGTGGTTGCTTCAACATCATCATCTAGGGCTTTCTACGAGATTCGTCTACGTTGTTATTGATATTGTGCAAGCTTGTATCGTACTCGCATTATCCTTTCCAACATATGAAGGCTGCTACGCATAATTAGAGTATCATATTCTAATACATTCATTATGCCTACATGTGTGTTTCTTATGTTAACATATAGTTATGCTTTACCACATCTGATGATGATGATTTAAGTAGTTTGAGTATGTTTGTGAAAATTGTTCATAGTATGAAATGCATGTAACCCTAGCTAACTAACCAAATAACCTGAAAAGTTTGTTTAATCAACTTCTAGTAATGGAACTTATGCAAATTCTCAAAGGGAGAGGTCTTTGTAAAACCAAGAATGAATGAATTGTTGATTGATACTATGTTGGGGGTTGTTTATTTAATCATTTTTACTTAAGCACTTAATAATGTGGAAATATGAAATTTATGTGTGGGACATGTATTTTAGTTTTGGACAAAGGAAAGATGAAATTTTGGTTTGCTTCAAAATACAACCTCAAATTTGAAGAACTCTGAAAATCCAACACTTGATTTTCCTAGGCTTACCCCATGTTCGGCTTGTTCGGTTTCTTTTTTCAGCCGGAATAGTATTTTTCTCTCACAACAATTCAGTCAGAACAGTGTTTTTCAGTCAGTTTCAGCCAAAATTCTGCCAGCCGAACGGGGCCTAAGTAGTAACCATCAATGTTTACAGCTCTATTTGAATAAATGTTATGTAACACTTCACAAGCTTTTGAAACCAAAGTTGTAGAATGGACTTGTAACTTAAGTTTGGCGGAGGTCTTATTGAAAAATAAACATGTTTTGGTCAGGTTCTATGCACCTAAAGTTAGAATGAAATCATCGTCTTTCAACAGTCATATTCTTCAAAGTCGGAAAACAGACTGACAGTAACCCATTGACACTAACTTTTCTTCAAGTTTTACAGGTAAACCATGCCAATTCATGAACTAGAAGTTAAAGACTATTCTTTGAACTCAACATAAAAGGTGAACATGATCAAGTTTAAACACGTTTTGAGTACAAAAATTGAGAACAATCTTGGCCAAATAACACTAAATTGGGATATGGTGTTTCATGCTGAAACAATTTATTTTCCCAAACTTGAGCCCCTGCATCTATTAACCTATGAATTTGATCACCATATATGGTTAAAGCCCTTTGTACCCTCTACAAATCTTAGTTAAACCTATCAAAGTGATTTCACATAAAGTTTGAAAAAAAAAATCAAAGAACAGAGGGGGTTCAGACTTCAGACTGGAGCATGAACACTAGAACTTTGAAGTTCAATCTGGAAACCAGTATAATTTACCAAGGTTCATCGATCTTGATATTTTTGGACCTTTGGTCAGTCAACCTTAGTGTCTATAAGACCTGTAGCTCTACATACCAGCTTCAAACTTTAGTAAGCCAACTAGCCAAGGGAGGTTGGCAACACACATTCATCCCTGACAGATTTAGATACCAAACATCATATTGCCATGATCCACACCTAGACAGATAAATACTACTTGATACAAGAAGAACACCTACAACTCGAACCAGCTAATCAAGAACACATCCCCATGCATGTGCACCGTGACAGACCAGGTGTGAACTCCACACCTGCCCCTGGCAGCCGGCTTTGAAGGTGTAGAACTCGCAACTGTGAAGTTGGCTGCTTCAGCCACGGTGATGGCATGGAATCCTGGCCAGTTTACCCTGCCCTTCACATCGGAGCCAGGTCCAGAGTTATTGTACTCGCCGTAGTACAGAGTATCAAGACCCATAGAACCGTTCCAAGGCAGGTAGCCCCGGCGGTCAACTACGGAGTTGATGAAGCACTCGATGAAGACGACACGGGAGTAGGGCTTCCAGGGGCGTCCGAGGTACGTCTCCACAGCCTTCTCGCGTAGAAGTGGCTCACCAGTGATGTTGCAGAGCTGGAATACAAATCCAGAAGCACTGCTCGCCTGGTAGCGTCCTTGTGCTGTTATGACGTTCTGCTGGCCTGGGTGAGGAATGCGCGCTACCAGCAAGCAGCTCTGGAAGACAGCAGTTGCGTCTCCAAAGATGAAGTCCACCGTGCCTGAGATCTTGCAGGCATGGTAAAACTGGTAGTTGTCCTGAGCGTAAAGCGTGTCTTGGTGGGCTTCCAAAGACACTCTGTACACCACAGACCAGGCCGAGCGGGACCGAAGTGCCAGCGCTTGTTGCTTCACAGAGCCAGCCGTGTTCTGGATGGTCAAGTCGTGCGCTATGAAGCCAGGGCCATCCACACCTATACACATGGAAAATTGTTAATTAGTACTAGTGAGGATTGATGAAATTATACTTATAGGAGATCCAACAAAAAAGTAACCTAGCTCGCTCATAACTTTTTTCGAACCAGGATACCCCCATTTCCATTAACATGGAAATCAATACAGTTACATAGTTTAGAGCAGCGAAAGACAAAGATACTGAAGCACCTGTTTCAGGTGAGAACCAACACTTCTAACAGAGAGGAGAACTACAAGCCTAATCCATTACCATCCCAGCAAACAACAGCATCAGAAAAGAATAATGTAGGAAATAATATTCTATATGTAAGTATATTGTGATTATAAGGCAATAATATATACTCCTAATAACACCTCTGTTCATAATATATAGTACTACTAGAAAGCAGTACGTGGAGTGCTGCCATTGTGAAATCAGTTTCAGTGAAGTCGGATACAACGTGGCTGATAAGCAAAATTGGCAGTTACACATAGTGAAACACTATTGATAAGTGGGCAGCAGAAAAGTTACTACAATCCTTAGTCGACTGGAGTAATCAGAAAGGGCAATGTGTCTGTGTAGGGTATGATATGTAATTAAGCAAAGTAACCTGGAATTACAATGACTTTTAGGCTTCTAACCGTGAGAATAACCTGCTTCCGAAACCAAATGGACAGGACATAGTCTTCTTCATACGCTGCACATAAATGAATATATGACAGAAAATGTGTTACGTCTACGTATTACTAAATGGTTGACAGTTCCGTTGCTTCGCATTAAGGTATATGTATTCTTTCATAGTAACTAATATTTGCCAATGAACATAGAAAAGTGCTAAGGAACACAAAAATCTCATGTAGTATGTAAATCAAATTAAGAAAGGAATACAAGCATGGCTCAGCAACGAGACTTTCCTTAAATAGACGATCGGAGATGTATGACAGAGTAGAGATTTATGAAAATTAGTAGCTGTAACGATTAAAATTAGTAGAATGAGAATGTCTTCAAATCAGTCTTATCCTCTTTTATGAAAATGATTAAAATTAGTAGCTGTAACAGTCTCGCAATGCCAGGGGGAAACTAAGGTAACAGTGTAAATCATATATAAACTGCAACGGTTTCATCTATCAAACGCAAGAGGCAAGGTAACCAAAAAGGGAAGCATGTGTAGTGTGTATACCAGCAGGTTGAGCAGATAAGCACCATGGCACAAACTGCCTAGAAGTTAAATGGAATTAAGTGGGATAAATAATCACGATGTGGTATGGAAGCTTCATCAAGTAATTAATTAATGCCAATTATAAACATTCATTGAATTAGTTCTGACATAAGAGCTTGAAATTATGCAATGGAATTTGAGAATGCCAAGTACATGGTTTCATGAAGAGAAAATAGGCAATTCATATGGAAGAAAGATTCCCAGAATATAAAGTACCTTATTTTGCTAATTGATTAAGTTTTGTTTATTTCAGTTAAAAATAAGTTGTAGAAACTCTTTAAAGTTTCATGCTTACAGACTGAGGACATTTTTTTTAATGCAACTGACATCACCGTTGTAATTTTGAGCCCAGAGCCTATACTTGCTTGTGCTTTGTGGCAAATAGGTTACAAAGCATACCTGAAAGTTTTAGCTCAATGAATGACATAAGGTTAAGTAAGAATGATAGATTACCACCTGATCTTGGGAGTGCAGTGACAATTGCTATCTTGCTGTAATGTATGACCTGTATTGTTTTTTATTACTCACAAAAACACTCTCCTATGGTGCATAAAGTGATGATCTCAAGTAGCCAGATTTTGTCATGAGCAAAGAAGAAAATGTAGATGGATAAGCAATTGCCTCACTTTGGTTATCTTCAGGAATACAACAAAAGGGATTTTTTTTATACTCATGCACACCAAATAGATTCTGAAAACTTGACATTATATGTAAATTTGATAATGATATTAATCTACAAGGCCGAAACTAAACGAAATTAGCCCATCAAAAGGAATATAGAATTAGCATATTTTGTTTGTAGGTTGAGCAAGTATTTATCTTTGTTTTACTCTGTAACATTCACTGTATAGGTATGGGAGAATCTCTGGGCCTATGTGTCAACTTGCATTTGATTGTGCTTATCGTTCAAAAGTATCTAGTAGCATATCTCTGAAGGTGTGAAGTGTAGTGCAATGGAACACATATGCCTGCACTGGCTAACAGCCATCAGCACCATTGCATCGCTTAGGCAGGGCAGACGGTTTCGTGCAAAGGAAAATAAATGCACATGAAAAAGCGATGATCACTCACTAAAAAAGGAGACTATCATATGCTAGAAATGGAACCAACACTGACCATTTTCATCTGTGATGCCCAGATAATATAAACCTCCAAAAAGAGGTGTCAGCAAATGGCGCTTGTGGGACTGAAATTCTGTGAATCAGATAGAACCTGTGATGTTGCTCTCAGGTTGCATTTTTAGTGTTTTTATAGTTCGGTGGTGAAACAGTGATGGTGGAAGAAAACTGTGCATATGGATAAAAGATTTGATTCACACATTGATATATCAAAGTAGGATCAGCATTTTGTTAGTTATCTCATGTACTTCCTCTAGCCAGAATCAAACTTTGCTTTGGACAGCAATGAGGCCCTAAAGACACAACTTTGACTATTAATTTGTTTGATGACATATATCTATAAAAAACACAAAGATATGGAAATAGAAGTGATGGCTTGTTGATTGATCCATCAATGTGCAATCTCAAATAGTAAACAGAGTGCTGTTTTTATCTAGGCAACACATCTCACAAAAACTTGAAAATGCTCAAGATTAGACGGGCCTGTCTACTGTACACCCGTGTGTTTTGGGAACATCCAGCACATGGGTGTTTTTTAGCTTCAAAATACACGAATTGTAATAGAGGAAAAACCATGTGTTTTTTAAAAAGCTAGCACATGAATTTTGGATTCAACGCCTAATTCTGTTCTGGTTGTTTCTGTGCGCAGCAATGTTAACGGGTCCGTGAATCAAACCCATCAAACCTTACCAGGCCCGCCGAAGCCTAACGAGCGGACAAACCGATAACCGCTAATTGAAGTTTTGCTCATTTCGGCAACTATTGGCTTAGTAAACACACGTACAAGCTTATTGACAAAATAACGACTCTGCCACAAATCAAAATTAGCTCAGAGCACCCAATTACTATTTCATATGCTGCTAGATTTTGCACAATCTTATATGCAAATTAAGTGTAATGCATTATATTGATGAAATTAACATAACAAAAATATTTCCTCACCCATAGTGAGATGTTCTCGGTAAAAAAAATGTACAATGAATATCATCTTAAAATATTACAAAACAGAAATATAAAAATTGCACGTTTCAAATAGTGCAAATAATACATATTGTTATTGCAATTATACTTTATATGTATATAAATACATAATCCACCTTAATAAATCACTAAATAACTTGGACGACATCTACACCACTAATCCAACCTGCTTATCAAAGCAGGCCATGACACTCCTCATATGATATCACAAAAAACATTCACAAATAACTACAGTTCACTCAACTATAGAGCAGCTAGTCAGTCTAACTGCCTGAGAATATATCTACAAGAGAACTAATGTTAGCTATCCTTGAACAGAAACAAGAACCTTGTAATCCAACGAGTGAGCACTCTACATTCTTCACAAATGCCCCCACAAGACAAAGACAAGTGGAACGAGGAAGACTAACCTGCAACAGAACCAACACTTCCATTGGGTCATTGTCTTCACAAAGAGTCCTCGAAATGAAACCATAATTGTGAGGGTATACAACTAATGAGTACATGACTCAATCAACCTACCAAATTGTAGCACATGTCAGAAAGAAAGAAAAACAAACTAAACTATTACATTTCATCAGTGCAGGACTCAATCATCCTGTACTAGCAAATTTCTAAAATGTGTCAGGATAAATGTCTAAAAATCTAGCAGATCTATGACAAGCACTGAAGATAAATGTCTAAAATCTCTAACGGCCTCCTACCAAGAATTAGTTAAATTATTATTAAGGGATGTAGCCTGAAATCTCTGAAACATGGTAGTAAACTGTATGTAAAGCGCAGGTTAGCTTTGCATGAGGCTACAGAGCTTAAAAGACACATCAACAACAATACTGAAGGACACTTCTGCCTCTGCTATCAACTTTCAAGGGCTAGATACTGAGCATTGACGTGCAAGTGCAGCTTCAGTAATGATTTGCCTCTAGCTATTAGAAAAATACTAGCATTATTACTAATTTAACTATGGTGTTGGCCACACAAATTGGAATAAACAAAGGAAAAGTCGTGGCCCAGTAAGGACATTACACAATTCTAGAAAATGTGAAAAACCACTCAAGTAAACTACACCATGTACAACCCACTACACACCACCCAAGTAAACAAAGTTGGAAGGATTCTTATGGAAGAATGATTTCCTTACTAATAGTCAACCCTTGAAAGTAGACATATTACATGTCCTTAGCACTAAATTTGCAGAGCTCAATACTTGCAATTTACAGCATTGCTAATTGCAATTATTAAGTAACCAGCTCAAAAAACTTATGCCTGACTGTTGAAGCAATCTCATATTCACAATTAAGTTCGTACTAGTTTACAGCTCACCCAATTTAAGGTCGTGGCCGCTGCTGCCATGGTTCGCGGCGCGCTGGAAGTGGAGTCCCGCCGTCCAAGAGATCGACCGTCGAGGCGCGTGCTGATAAACATGAAATTGAAGCAAATTTTGTTGGGCATCAGTGCATCACAGCAACAACCTGATATAGTAATACACCTACTACTAACGTCCACAGAAAGACACGACAACCAAAAAAACAAGACACTGGAAATATATAAGGACATAGAACCTTTTTTGGCACACCTAATAAGTGATAATTATTGATAGCCTGACATGATTATGAACTCCATAGAAATAGGCAACTATCAAACATCTTGTGTTAATTAATCTGGATGCATGTGACGTAAACGAAACTTATGAATGGCAAAAAAAATGCAAAAAACCGCTAGCCTTCAGTGGCATGTGTAGCACTTTGGCCTCAGCTGGACATTCAGATGGAGTCATTAAGAATTTTATAACCATTGGTGGCTGTCATGGAATCCATCTGACCATCCATTCCCTGCCAGGCAAAATGAGCGAGAAGAAATGGGGAAAGGAAGAGACCGCTCGGCTCCCCGGAGCGAGACCCGAGATACAAACAGTCCACAAGGTGGTGGGGCCAGCCCATCAGCTTCACATCGAAACCAAGGAGCGGATGCGGCTGAGGGAGTGCACAGATTGAGCGAGAGACAGATCGGACGGCCGTGTTGCAAACAAAGAAAACACACGCGTGTGATATACCAATTCCGAAGGAGTGGAATTAGAAGCTCACAGCCAATAAGCAACTAGGCAGCCACCTCATTAACAATAGTTTGCATCATAGGCCTTTAAATTTTGGATTCAATAACTAGAAAACACAAGAAACAAGTCCCAACTCTTGTTCTACATCCAACATCCTTCATCTAACACAAACACAGATTACAAGAGACAATTACAGTAGACAATTTTTTCTATGGAAGGACAATAGATAAAATTTTCTCCCTAGACTAGCACAAGTGCAAGCAAATATGTGGACGAGCAGCACAATAACAAATACAATAGACAATTTTTTTCTATGGAAGGACAATAGACAATATTTTCTCCCCAGACCAGCACAATTACAAGCAAAGATGGGGAGCAACAACACAAAACAGCCAACGCAGGTCTCCATTCTCAGCAAAAGAAAGCGTCAGCGAAGCTCCTATCTCTGAAACCGCCAACGCAGGGAGGTCCTAACCCCCACGACAAGCAGACAAGATAAGACCCAGCCAACGTTGAATTCTGCAGCGCCTGATAAGGTTTCAACCTAAGACTGAGAACACAAACGGGGTCACACTAATCACATTTGCAGAATCAGCATCACCACAAACCCTTACACAGAATGCTAACAAGGCTACAACTATCCTGAGAGCACCTGACTCCACTATCTGTGCTAACATGAGAGCACCTGAATCCACTATCCTGAAGGCTAGTAGGACAAGATCATAAGAGACGACTGTACAACGCTATCTGACATGCGAACTGACTAAAGGTATGCACCTGAAACTAAAGGCTTCGACTCACTAGACTAACAATACAGGTTAACACCATAATACAGATGTCTAACAATAAACAAGGCACAATGAATATGACCATGAAAAATTATAGAACGTATATATGAAAATTACACATTTAAAATAGTGCAATTATACTGTATAATATGTATATATATATAAATATAGAATGCAGCTCATTAATGTTCCTTGAATCATAATACAGATTTACAAACAACACCAACAAGAACGGACAAGCATACCAGTTGAGAATATACACAAAAGTAAGACCCTTAATATAAAATTAGGTAGCAGAAAGCTCAGTAGTGCAACTTACAAAATGTTCTCCTGCAGTCCTATCTCTTGAAACATTCATAGCACTTTCAAATGATTTCTCCCGAACTCCTATGACGCAACATAGAATAGTGTAAGATAATCTTGTATGTGCTAGACTCAGTGTACAGGTCTCAAAAGAAAAATAATTGTTCATTAGTCAACTAAAAACATCACAATATGACCAGAAAGTTAGTTTTGCTCTGCCTAGGTTATGACAACCCTATAATGTCTCTTTAAGTCATTTAATTTCTAATGTCATATTTATTTATGGAAAAGGAATGATCATATACCTATAGGTAGATATGTAGAGGAGACCAGTTCATCATATACCTAAAAAAATTGCATATACTCTAAACTACAATTGCGGTTCTCCATATTTGCAATTTACATTATTCTTGTTTGCAATTCTTTAGATGACCTATATACATAGTTTACTGCAAATAATCTACAGTAACACAGAGCAACAACATACTGACATAAAATAAATTGCTTCTCTCTGATATATGTACAGGACAAACCTTACTTAGACCTGCAGCTTATTAAACTAGAGCAGTAGTAACATCACAGAAGGCTAAATACGCATTTCAACTAGCACCTAAACTACAAGCAGCAACAAACAAGACCGATCTCTTAGCTCTGACAGGCAAGGAAATAATCTTGCCCTACTAATAATAAGACTGTAATATATTAAGTTCAAAAACAATAAGACTGTAATATAAGAGGGTGAACTGAACCCACACAACAAAAGATATACAAAATCAGTTATAGCTCTAAATAAAAAATATATGAAATCATTATAAACATATTTAGACTGAAATTTTTAACAAACGAGTGGAAGCAGCAACACAAACATAGGAACAAGCTGAAGTCGATTGGGCTGGGAATCCACGTGATGACAAGAAAGAATCAAATTCTTTGGTGGCTTCCCTAGGAGGGACCGAGTCCCATGCCATGTAGCAATGCTCAAAAAAGAAGTATACAATCCTAAAACTACATAGTACAGGTGCAATTCTAATTTGGATATCATTTGTTCTCTACATTCAGTTAGCACAAACTGGTGAAATACACGGACTAAAAACAACAAAACAAATTGATAGGTCTCCATTCAGTTAGCGCAACTGAGCAGGTTCAGACTAGAAACCCACAACAAATTCAACCAATCGCAAATACAAGGAAGAAATGTGCACATGAATTTTGTGTCCGCTGGATCAAGAATCAACGGCGCTACTGAACCCCATTTAGGAGTTCAGGACACAATTTCTTATCAGCTAGAGAATGACACAATTTATTCCATTAGAACAATTATCTGAAAAGTCTGAAAATACAATGGCACATTCAGTCCAAGTTTGCAGCAACAACTAAGTAACTGATTCTCAAATTCACATGGAACAGACGACACAATTGAAAAAAACAGATCAGCATGAACCTAAAATAAAACATGGAGAGGGAGCAGATCAGAACTGCCATCCTGAACCAAATACAAATTGTCAGAAAACAGGTACTAAAAAATTGAGCATTTCATTTGCTTTAACTTTGCACAATATGTTGAATTCCCTCTGAATCTCAACTTGACAAGGTTAGCAAAAATTCTCTAAAGTACAGAAGTTATAGGTGTTGTAAAATGTCTAGAAGCATCTGATGCAGTAGGCACAGATGGCTGCCCTGATGACCGTGCTCCAGCAGGAACAACTGAAAGGCTCAATTACTAACCATTCAAACATTGATATGAAACTAACCTAATGCTACAAATCCATCAATGGGCGAAGCATCCATGAAACTCAAACTAAAAAAGAGACTAATAGAACCGTTAACCTACATATAAAACACCGAATAATGACTGCATCCAACATGCAGTCAAATCACAATTTCACACTAGCTACATCAATAGATTTCTAGAATTAGATATTCAGAGAACAAGCGACTACTATCACAAAGCAGACTTAATGTTACAAGGAAACTACGATCAGCAGAGACACATATGAACTTAATGTAGGTTAAAATGCAAGCTAGACCAAATTAGAAAAATGCAAGCTCATGCTCAATGCAAATTAGAGCAAATTTCACATTATAATACAAACTAGGACCGGAGATGTTTATTTGACTGCATAATAACTCCTATCTGCTACTAGTAACAGAAGGCAATTTCCTTTCAAAAAAAACATGCAGAGGCTCAAGACTTGGCCTGCAAAAAGGACGCTCACCATTCAGAACAAGAGAAAGGCTCCGATCCATCCTGAATTCCTAATAGCATACAACAATTCTAAATGTGCATTGCAGTACCGATAAATAAAACTAAACATGAATATTTAGTTTAGCAACATATTTAGTTCAGTGATACAGGAACATATGAACATTCTGATGACAATGAAGGCTCTCCACTAGCTTTCAACAAGAATAAACAATACTACTTTTCCTTAGGACAGTACACACACATGCTCAGTAATACATGAACAAGTCAAGTTAGATTCACCCAATATGCATTTAGAACAGTAGAAGTAAGAAACAAACAAACTACACCATAGTGCATGCAGGTCCTTGCTCCTAGAAAATTTGCAGCCAAATATGCCAAAAAAACACCTTCACCAAACCAACAACTCAGCATTTCCCCATGCCTCCCAGGTCCCAAATTTGTCGAAAGACCACCCCACCCGACAAAACCAGCATTCAGCTTAGATGGAATGTTGTTTGGTTCAGCATGCAGGTATCAGTGAACCCCATCCACCTCCAGCAGCCGCCACTGTGGCAACCAAATCCACACCCAGAACCCTAGCCGCAACCAAGGCAAATACAACACAAAATGCGAATCCCTCCATGAACTAGGACAAATCCCCCAAATCATGAACGCCGACGACCATCTACCGCGCCACCCATCCCCGAGCAGCCTCCCCTGCCCCCAATCCGGGCGACGCACACGAGCCAGCAATCGTCATGCTGACGAGAACCGCGGACAACCTCCACAACCTCCATCCTTCGCCCCACCGAAAAGCCTGCTCGCGAATCCATTGAAATTCCCACCCAAATCCCCTACCTTATCCCACCTAGATCCCATAAAAATTCCCCACCCAAGTCTCTAGATCCATGAAGAAACGGGATCGAGTACAGAAGTGCAAAGAAGCAACAAGGGGGGAAAACAGCGACCAGAGCACGACCGGGAACCTGTAAAATACCTTCGCCATGATTCCGCGACGGGGAAGCGCGAGTTCGCCGGAGCAATCGCCGCAGCGATGACGAAATCGCCTTGGGAGCGCGCAGGGGAGAGCGTCGAGGCTGGGGAAGAAGAGGAAGAGCAAATGAAACGCTCAGAAATGGGGAATGGACAGGCGTTCCCAATTTTAGATAGTACCGACAAAGGGCCCTCCAAATCAGAGAAAGAAATGGCACGGTGGCAACGAGACACATGATGTCCATCCAACGAACAGAAAATTTGTGTGCCAGCAACCAAAGAAACAAACGTGTGTCTTATAGCATTCCTCTAAAAATAAGGGAGGGACCTGTACCAGAACTTCTCCATATTGGTGAGGAAGGAATCGATGAGGGGCAACTCGGCATGAGTATGTGGATGCTAGATGGGTATGCCGAGGTGATTGCTGCCACATCATCGGAATGCAGCTCTGAATGAGTCTTGAGGGAGGCATTTCGTCGAGCAGTTGCTGGCCGTCTTCCATGTCGACGGCTCCTCCAACTGTTGGGGCGCCGGCCGGTCTGCGGCGCAACCGACGAACCAATTGCTGGGGCGCCGGCCGGTGTTTTGGTCCAGGATAAGTTCCACTAAACAAGGGAATGGCCCGCATCAGGTTGCTAACTTTCAGCTTGCTTTAGCTTATTCTCTCACAAAATATTATTGAATTGGCCGAAATCAGCTGAAAGTGTACCAGCCGAACACGCCCTTGCTATGGACGCCCGCCTGTTTGTCAGCAAACAGTGAACCCAAGGACAGAGCCAGAACCAAATTCGCAAGGCAGTAGCGGCCGGCAGGTGATGTCGCAGCCGTTGCTGTCCCTTACCCCCTGGGCCGTTTGGGCCGTCACACACTCAAACCTTGATACCGGCCCAGACAGCCACGATCGAGGCAATGGAACAGGAGAAACAACACAAACTAGTACTACTGCTAGCTACGCTTCTTCGGTAGTATACGTACGGAGTATACACACGATGCAAGCACGTCCTCATTACATTACCATTATGAGTCTATGACTACTAATTAATCACATGCATGCGTTTGTAAGCACGACATACGAAGCTAGTAGTAGCTAGATAGTACTCCCTCCGTCCCAGAATATCTGTCGTTCTCGCTTCCCGAGAAACAACTTTAACAAAATATATATTGAAAAATATTATTATTTATGATACATAATTAGCATTATTGGAAAGATCTTTAGTTTTTTAACAAATTTATTTAGAGACACAAATGTTGCACATATTTTATACAAATTGAGTCAAAGTCGTGGCACGGACACCGAAAACGACAGATAAATTGGGACGGAGGGAGTAGAACACATACAAGATTATCCGCCTTACCGACGGTGGCGGTCTCCGGCATGGCGTAGCCGTCATCGATCGCACGGATGCCAGTGACGACCGTCACGCCGATGCCGTCGCCGAGCCGACCGTCACGTTCCACAGGTCCTCGATCGGGAACGCGAACGATCTCGTCGTACACTATCGAATCATGAGCAGACTGTTGTCGTTCAGTTCGTCTGCTGCGGGCGACACAGATGAAGGAGGCAGGGCAAGAGATAATAACTAAACTGAAGCAAACTTAAGAGCGGAACAAAACTTGAATCGAGCGATCGAACAAGCAAATGGGCGAGCGCGGCCTGAAGCTGGGCGGGCCGGGCTCCGTCGTCCGTATGCGTCGGTGGCTGCACGCACGCGGCGACGCCCAGGGCGTCTGCGTGAGGTCCAGATTCATGGTAGGGAACAGCACAGCTAGCGGTGCACGGACGCCGAGATGGTGTCGCCGTTGGAGGAGCATGGCAGCGCGACGCGCGCGGCGCGCTAGGAAGTTGGACCCCCGAGATAGTGGTGACGTCGGAGGAAAACGGCCGGCAACCTCTACGAGCTCGGACACTCTGCCTCCTACCCTCCAGGACGGCTACGGCAGGACCCCAAAGGGCCGCCTCCTCTTGGTCGATGCGTTGCCCCTCGCTGCATGCGCCGCGGCGGCTGGTGGACTAGCTAGCAACGGCGTGGATGGCGACGCCGTGGATCTCTAGCTGTAGCTGTGCTCCCATATATGTGCTGTGAGGGCGGCGCAAGACATGGCAGCACGAGCTCCAGCAACCAGCATGCGTGCTCGGCGGTCATCTCTGATCTCTCTCTTCCTCTATGCGCGTGAGGGGACACCAACCCATGCAGGGTGCCGCTGGAGCCGATTCACCACAAACCGCGGGGCTAGGCTATGGTTCATGGCTGCGTGCAGCCATTTTCACACCGCGATGCATGAAATTGACGGAATGGCAATGAAGGGAAGTAAAAATGTAAGTGAATGGCAATGAAGGGAAGACATAATTCTGAATGGCAACCAAGGAATTGTTATAGTTTTGAGTGGCAATGAACGGATTTTCTCATGCAATTCCTAGCTACATTACCTGGATTTCCGCGAGGAAGACGACGGCCAGCATGAGGAAGAAGAAGAATTCCTCGAGCCTCGTCATGGTGGATTGCTAGCTGTGTGTGTTCTGCTCTACACAGTGTACCGTCTACTACAACTAGTACTAGCATATATGTAACGCGGTCGATCACATGGTGCGTTGCACAGAAGTCCCAAAGTTGGCCGAGCAACTGAGCAAGAATAGCAAGGGTAAACAGCTAAAAATGTTGGAAATTTGGAATATTCTCCCATATTAGGGCCACACTGCCACACCCTTGTGCTATTAAAAAACAAAAGAAGTGCAGAGATATGAGCCGAGAGGAAGAATGTAAAAAGAGAAAAAGGAAAATGGAGGGGGCTAACGCCGTTTACGATGATGGAGGGAGTACGGGTATATATAGAGAGTATCAAAATTCAAATAGAAGCATGTTGCCTTTGCTGCGGAAACAAGAGAAAAGGTGGCCATGGTCCTAAAATTCTTATCTTACTCTAGTCTAGAACTAGAAGTGGCAAGCGCGCGGCATGCATGTTGCTTCCTCGGTTCCTCCCCATCTCTCTTCTAGAGTTTTGCATATTTATGTAAACTTAAAGTTTGCTTAAATGTAAAAAAATTCCGACTGACTTGAAAGCTAGGTAGACATAAGCTTTATACATAGGCTCGGTTTGGCACAGCTCCATCATCAGTTCGTGGAACTCCTCAAATACTGCTCTTTACTAAGGTTTGGTGCAGGATGGAGCTGAAAATAGCATCCGTGAAACCCCATCGTGCACGAATGTCAAATTTGCCCCTAGTCGGCGCAAAAAAAGGGCGTGTAGGTTGTCGGGGCGTGGCCGCCAAGGTGCACAGCCCACCGCTAGGCCAAGGCACGTGGGTCAATAGGACGCGTAGCCACTGGGTCGCGGCCACTAGGGAGGGAAGCATGGGCTGCCAAGGTAGGGCCTGCTATGTTGCGGATGTCGGGAGAAAGAGGATGAGGGAGGTGCCGGGAGAAAAAAGAAAGAGAGAAGGAAAAAAGTGAGAGAATTAGGAGAGGGAGTAAGGGCATTATAGATAATATAGCATTTACATCTACTATGAGGAGTTGTTTTGTTAAACAATTTACCAAACACAGCCTCAACTCCTCTAGGAGAGCTGTTTGTGGAGCTAAGTCGCAAAAAAGAGCTGTTTTTGGAGCTGAAGAAAAAAACGGCTCCAGCAGTGAAGTGGAGATGTGTCAAACAGCCCAACAACACCTTAGATGTTGAATGTTTTTTAATGTATGAAGTCATTTCATAGAGGCTTCGAAGATAGCTAAATACGAAAGTATTTTGCTATCAACTAAAAAGTTGGGGTGCTAAAAGTTTTCTACATATAGTTGAAGTTTTTTGTATGTACCTTAAAATTTGGGCTGTTGAAACTTTGTACTCATACTGTGTATATTGGTTTTGAATCCATGGATCAAGTTATTTCAACCCGATTTGAAAGTTTGGTTAACTTTTGAGTTTTATGCTTTTAACATATATAAAAACTAAGTGGCAAATGCTTTTGTACTTGTTGTTTGAAAATTTTTAAGATATAAATGTAAAGTTATGGCAAACCTTTTGAATTGATTTCAAAGTTTTCATATATTTCTAGAGTTTTCTAAATGGTTTGATATGTCAACTGATTTGAAAGTCATTACAAGTATAGTCTCAACACACGCATATACTAGGCACTGTTCGCCTAAACGGTCGTTTAGCCCGTTTACACACCGTGTAAACGCTACATAGTGGTGCGCCGTTTCCGTTTAATCATCCGTTTACCCTGTTTAATTGGCCGTTTAGTCCGTTTAATGGGACGTTTTGCCCGAATAATGGCTAAACAGTAGGTGACCGACTGTTTACCGTTTAGCGTTTAAGAAAACATTAACTAGCAGGTCTCCAAAAAGGAGTGTTCCAAAGAGGCATCAAGATTCTAAAATTACCATGCACACAATCGCAAGCAGCACCCCCCTTTTCTTACATGTCCCCACATATCTTCTCTCTCCCCTTCGCTTCAGCATGTCATTTTCACCCCCCCCCCCCCCCCCCCCCCCCCCCACGTCTTTTCTCTTTCAGCCCTGCGCTCTCCCTGGGTAGCTCCATATTTTTCGTTAGCATTTCCAAAACCTTGCACTGATATTGTGCTTATACCAAAAGAGACATTCCAACCAAAACTACAAAGCTATTAGCCTCACAAATGTAGCCTACCGTCTTATTGCAAAATCTTTGGCAAACTGAATTATTAAAGAAGAGTTGCCTAATTACAGACATCACTCACAATATGCTTTCATTCAAGGTAGGAGAATTAATGTTAATATCATAATTTTCTAGGAAAGTGTGTTCTTTTAATCAGCATGTTTTTATGTTAAAATTAGATTTGGACAAAACTTTTGATAGAATTAAATGATATTTTATGATTCAAGCTCCTCGAGAAAAGGGGTTTCATGATCATTTTATAAATTTAATCCGTGCACAAATATCTTTTAGTTTCTTTTCTATCAATATTAATGGGCAAACCTATAGAAAATTTTCTGCAACACAGCGAATCAGACAAGGTTGTCCACTATTGTCATACCTTTTTGTCCTTGCAACAGGCTATGGACAATGCAGATCTTTCAAGTGTTATGCTAGGCTTAGGTCGTCTGCCAATTCATTCCATCCTCATTGATGATCTTCGCGTGTGTTTAGTTTCAGACCATGTAGGATGGGTTGGACCTATCCTAGTTTTAAGAGTTGAATTGGACCCATCTCATATTTGATTTGAGGGATGAAGCCCGTACATTTTTTTTGGTGGGAGGGATTGAGTGGATTGGGATAGATGATATTTTAACACTCTTAGTTGCTATTATCTATGGGACCCAGCTGTCACCATGGGCCCTGCAATGTCAATCACTCTTCCACCTTCTTCTCCCTCCCATTGAGCAAAGCCATGGCCTACTCCGTTGCCTGGCGCTGCCCCGCCTCAACGTTGCCCACACCGACACGCGCCGCGCCGTGCCGCCCCACAGCAGTGGTCCACGCGGCCCCATGCCAGCAGCCCACACAGCTCCTCCCTCAATTAAAATTAACTGACTTCTTTTACTTATTAAAACTAAAATACAAAATCAAGAATCGTCGTAAGACCGAAGATGCATGTTTGTTCTCCTCAAATGTTCCTGGTGCTGAGCCGTGACTAAGGCATAGTCGCTCAAGACAGGCTTAGCGCTAGGAACATTTGAGAAGAGCGAATATGCATCTTCGGTCTTATGACGATTTTTTATTTTGCGTTTTAATTTTAATTGTATTCTAAGTAAAAGAAGGCAGTTAATTCATTAAGGCTTGTATCAATTGTCAATTATGAGTAGAAGGTTCCATCGAAACAATTATTATTTATTTCAAGCTTTTTAGGCTCTTTCTTAATCTTTAAAAAGAAATCAATTCCATAATGGTAAGACGAAAAAAATAAAAATAAAAAGGAAGTGTGGAAAAAATGACAAGAGGATATCTTGTGTTCTTTCCAATGATTCTCGTAAAGAAACGGTGGATCAGTTTGTCAGGACCTGCTGGAGCTTTGTCGGTCTTTTTGTGCCAAGTTTGTTGGGACCTTTTCAAGTGCTTGAACACTTCAAGTCCCAGCTCAATGTGCCATTTTTTATGGAAACTATTATCCTGATGTGTGAAGTATTTGGACTGTGAGAAACAACCTCATTTTCAAAGGAGAGGCTGCTTCCAGAGATAGTTGCAGGCTTTATATCTACAAAGAAGTCTTCGGCTTGGTTATTCTCCTCGTGAAATAGAAGCACATTCCTTGTATTTCTTCATGTCTACAGCAGCCTTATGTTCTTCATGTCTACAGAAGCTCTTGAGGGATAAGTGATCTGCCTTATTTTTCTTTATTTCCTTCTTTGTCTCTTGAGGGCTTTCTGTTTTTCTTCCTTGTCTCTTTGGTCTTGTACTGGTTTGTTTTGTTTTAATTGTTAATGCATTTCAGTAGGGACTGGCCCCCTCTCGGTCCCTCCTGATCCCTTATCCCTTAAAAAAAACAATGCAGCGTCATAGCAGCACGTCCGGTGTGTCCACGTAATACGATTTCTTTCACCACCTCCCACTCCCAGACGTGAATGTAGTCAAGGAGAACATGCACCGTTGGCGCCCCTTTGATGTCACGTATCCTTCGTCTTGTATCGTTGATCTCGCCCCTCTCCCTTGGGCTACGTCGTTGATCGACGGCTGGTGGCCGGACGGGTGCCCGACTGCCCGTGACTTCCCGCAGGGTTTGTGCTGCTGGTTTCTTGCCTAAAAGAAACGGTAGTATGAATTTCCATCGTCAAGCGACACACAGTCTGTTGCTCTCTTGGACCCGAGCAGTGCCCCTGAAAGGTTGCAGTCGTCAACGATTCTGCCATGAATATGGTTTTGTAACGATTTTGCTCTGAATATGGTGTCTTTTGGTCCAGTAGATACCTGTGGTGTGCTTGGTCGGTCCGCTTCACCAATTCGTCTTGTGTGTAATACTACCTCCATTCTGTTTTGTAAGACGGCATAGTCTCCTAAATAACACTTTGATCATTCATTTATTCTATATTATATTATTTATGTTTATAAAATTATGATTATTGGATAGTACGATTGTTTATGAATCTAACCATATCAAGTTTGTATTATACAGTTCCCCGCAAAAAAAAAAGTTTGTATTATACAGAGTAATAGTTAAAATTATTAGTCAAACTATTGGTTAAATTTTTTAAAGTTTAAATCTTAATATACATGTACGCTTTATAAAAAGGATCGGAGGTAATAATACTCTAGCATCTTTTAGGTGATCTCTGCTGCTTACCACGGTAACCCAGCCTTTACCATACGGCTTTTTTTTACTCGATTTCCTCCTAAACACGCGCTACGTCACGGTTGCAAAAAATAAAATTCTGTGGAAATCGAACTGCAATCCTGTTTCTAATTCAGTATTACATCCAAACAGCCCCAAAATGAAAAGACTCCCCCATTCCTGGTTCAATTCTGAGAACCAGACGGTGCCCAAGTAGTTTCGGAAATCTGAACTGATAAGCAGATCTGAAGTGCCGAACAGCAGAAAGCAAGTCAAACCCAGATGGCTCGAGAACTCGTCCTTCTCAAATCAGCGAACAAACTCGATAAATGCAGCTTCGGTTTATTAATCAATCCAGAGAACAAAACAATGAAAGCATATGCTGAAGCCATAACAGTAACACACTTTGAACAACCAAGACAGCACAAACTAACAAACAAACAAATTGTCTAACATGAAACTATGTTGTAATTCCCCTCAATTATCTGATTACAGAAATCTAACAGAGCCCATATTATACACACAAAAGAATCAATACACAGCGTCCGACCATGGTTCCATTAGCAAGGTCCTACAAATACTTCGTGGTGTATCTCTGTTTCAAGGATGTCCAAGCAACCCATCACTGGATGCTGCATGGTATTTCTAACTTTGTATATAGAACACACAAGAATAAAGTACGAAGTTGCAATAACGTCACACTTTCCCAGCTGTGACTCCAACTACAACGCTGCTGACCTGTGTGAAGAGCAAAACGAAGTTAATCAAACGATGGTTCAGTCAACAATGCAAAATATGCAACTCAGTAGGTCAAAAAGAGCTTACAAGTTTTCCCTTGTCATCAACTGTCATAGGGTTCTCAACAACAACGGTTACATTTTGAGGTTGAGATTTAGGCTGCAGGATGTAAACAAAAAGGTGATAAATCACTCTACATTTCAAGAATGACTAGTTAAACCATCGAATTTCATTGATAAGGACTTACAGCAGAAGTAGATGAGCCACTATATGAAGACTCATTTGATGTTGGCCTCACAGATGGAGTGGGTGCCACAGTATTTACCTGAGATTCAGAACATAGGTCAGTAAACTCTGCATAATACACTGATTGCATTTGCATGGCAAGTAGGCAAAGAATGAGACTTGACATACTCCAGTAGTCGTGACATAATTGCATATGGCACATTTTACTGAAGGTGCGCCATATGGATACATCAAAGTTGTCCGGCACTGGCCGCAGTTCACATGAGCTATATTATTCACTGCACAAAAGAGAAATTGTCCATCATAAGGGATAACCACACAAATGGACATGCAACCTAAGCTCCATGCCCAACTAATTTTTTTTTGAAAGAAAAGTGGCAGGAGCTCTGCCTTGCATTAAAGGAAAGAAGGAAAACACAGTTTTGCCTCGAATGGCAGAAACGCCTCAGCAGGCTACAAAACATCCCCAGCCACTTAAAAAAGGACAAGCCGCCAAAAAACAGAACAAGATACACATAGAGGCCCACAATTTACAGGTTTGAAAAAGCACACTGCCATTGTTCAATGTTCTGTTGCCCTCCTAAATGGAGCATCTTTTGCCTGGTTTATAGGTCATGCTAGAACAAGTTACCAGAAAGAAACATGTGTGCCACATGTCCAGATTACCATGTGAAGATATCATAACTTAATTTAGTACAATAATATATTTACATAAAACTATGGCATTATGCATAGATTTTAATCAGTTTCAATGTGAGTGACAATGGTCAAACAAAGTAATTCCTTGTTATCCCATCTATGTAAAGAGATGATGAATGTCTGAAAGTAGTTATGTAAAAAGCTCAGAGAGGGAAGGATAGAGGAAAAAATCAATAGTACCTGGTCTAACAAGATTGACTGTGTTGCAACATGAACACCTTACGGTGTCTGCACTGCGAGTGTACATCAGCAAAGTTCGACAACCACCACATATAAGCTGAGCCATATCCAGTCCTGAAATAATCAAGTTAAAAGAAAATCAAACTAGTGTGTGAAGGACTATGAACCAACTATAAATCTCATAATGGTATTCAGAAGACCTTTGTAAATTTTTTCTTTTCATGCAAAGCAGGGGCAAAAAACTCCATTGGAAACAGAGAAGATAAGACATATTAAGTCATATTGTAGGATTTGCCTCATTGCAAAACAAATAGTGAACACGATGCATGGTGGTAATATGACTGGAACATAGAGGTGAGCACAGAAACAAATTGCGAACAAAAAGGGACAGAAGGAAAGGATACAGAATCTGTAGCTTGATAGAAAGATAGAGCTTGTTACCAAAGCTGCGAGGGATTAGCTTCTAATGTACATAAACACAGATGATGTAGTTTTTTTAACTACAACACATTCTAAGGCAGCGATAGAAACAAACTGGTGAAAGCAATTTAAAATGCCATGACCTGTGAGCTAACATGCTTATTTTTGTGATGATCATATGGGACTCACCAAATTTTTAGGATGCTATTGGGAAAACTACAGAAGAGGGCAGAAGAGATGGCAAGTGGAACACTATAGATAACACATGTTCTTAAGAATAACAGAGGCTTGAAATGTAGTGAAAACCTCTGATGGTGGATAAACTGACAATTTTGGATTCCTATTTGTGCTTTGATGCTAGGATCACAGAATACATGCAATCGGTTGAACACACATACAGAAAAGTACCCACTGTGGTGTACCAGCATCAGTCAAACACTTAGAAGCACAGAAACCAGTACCCAGTACCTAAATGCAAGTTATACAGAGCAGACCGCGACAGGAGAATTGTCAGTGCCCTGACGGTGTAAACTTAAAAACTGGTTTGTCCATTATTTTAGCAAAGTTCCAACTTCTCTGTTTTCGAACCAGAAGGCCACAGCAAGAGAAAACCAAGTGCAAGTGCAACCTCATCAGAGTATTAGACTAGCATGAATCCTAGATGATACCCAGATGTTAAACAAAGAGATGCATACAGTACAACTAGGTATGGTCAAGCTTGAACTTTAGTAACAACCGACTTTTCCAAACAAACTGAACAGCACGTATGCAGAAAGGATAAAGTTACTTGTGACATGTAAATTATTGTCCAATCCATTTTTCATGTGTGTTGGTAAACAGACTCACAATACCCAGCCAAATGCCACGAAACTATGTAGTCTATTACTATCAAAACATTATTATTATTAGGGTACATAATGTGAAACTCCAATGTTCGTTTCTCTTGTACCCGTAGCTAATTTGCTGTGCCGTAGCACGATTGGCTGCACAGGTTAAAATCAGGGGCGATTATTGCCGCGTCCCAGTCCCAGAGGAGCAAGCAGTCGGAAAAGGAAACCAAGCATCCAGTACGTACCTGGTGGCGGCACGGTGGTGATGGCCTTGCAAACCGCGCAGCAGACGCTGGACGCGCCTCGCGGGTAGAGCAGAACGGTCCGGCAAGCATGGCACACGATCTGGCTCTGCATTCCTGGAATCGAAGGAGGAGGGAAAAAAAAAGAGCACGCACGGAATGAGCACCCAATCGCAACCAGATCGTAATCAACGAAGCAAGCCGACCATCGGATGAGTCGAGCGACAGCGACAAAAGCAATCCGACCATCGGATGAGTCGAGCGACGACCACCGGCCACCGGGGCCCAGCACTGAATTCGATTGGGGACGACAGCGCGATCGTTCGATCACCCACCCAACGCGTACCTACCATTAGCCGAGGAGCCAAACGCATGCCAGCTATCCTCGCACGGATTGGGACCCCGCCAAACGTGAGAAGAAGGGGAGGACGAGGCTACTCACCGGCGTGGGACGCGCGAGGCTGTCCCAACGTCTGCGCCTCCGGTGGCTCCGGGAAGAGGTCGATGCAGGAGGAAGGCGGGGAGGGACGCAGCCCGTTCTTCCTCGGCGAAGCGAGGGGGGGGGGGGGGGGGGGGGGGGGGGGGGGTGGTGGGGGTGCGGCGGTGATGACTTCGGATTGGATTTGTCTGGGATTGGGAGAGGAAGAGGAGGGAGGGGACGAGACGATTCGGTGGCGCTCTGCGTTTGTCAGGAAGGCAGCACAACGGAAAATTTATTACCGGCTTTACCAGTTTATCACGCGCTGACGCGCACGCGGTTCGGATGGGGACGCCTTGTTCTCGCTGCCTTTTCCTCCGCGCGTGAAGGCTACCAGCCGACCAGACCAGGGGGCCGAATTTTTTTTTAATAGACTCCTGACGGAAAGAATTCAGAAAATAGATCCTTAGTTCAGCATCAATGCCGCCGAGCTAGGCGCCAGCGTCTCTGGCGCCGAGCTGCTGGGTACGGTGAAAATGCCTGCCAGGGGACTCGGCGTCGGCCACTCTGGCGCCGAGCCTCCAGCCATTTAAAAGTGCATGCAGTGCAGTGGCGAGTAGTATATGCTCACTTTTAAAAGTGCATGCAGTGGCGCAGGCTGACACAGCGTATTCAATTGGACTTGAAGAGTCACATCAGAGTACTACATTCAATGGGACCGTGCAACGCATGCAGAGGAGCAGATGGTGCAGCACATTCAATTACTTGAAGAGTCACATCAGCTAGCCCCTATTTATTTGTGTATATTTGTTTCTTGTACGGATAGATTACATCTCAGTACAGGGAAATATAGGTGGCTAAGATAGTTGTATCACTGAGAAATTAAATATGCTAATATGATCTACCCTCCATGTTTTAAATTGGACTTCATCAAGGGTCAGTCTTAAGCCCGTATCTCAGTTGATTTCAGTCTTATTCCTCTGCTCTTACTAAAAATAAGACTGGATGTGATTGAAAGTTAAGGAAACAACAGAATCCGTGATTTCTAAAAGCAAAATAGAAAGCAAACATGACACAAACAGCCGAGGTGCCAAGGAGAAATTACTAATACACACAAAGTTATTCGATAGAAGAAATTCAATATCTAGAGCCCCAAATGGTTGTCTATCGCCCTGTTCACTTGATCGTAAACGATCGTATAATATACTTATTTAACAAAATAGAAATGAGATTTTTGAATAAAAGCAACGGCAACTCACTAGAGTTTCAACATAAAATATAGAGAAAAATATTTAGTAGATAATAAGAACTAAAATTGAAAGCTGGAATAGATTTATGAGGTCATGACATATGTCATTATAATCTGTAATACAACCTAGTCCTTGCTGCCCCTTTTTTTTTGGTTTCAGAGTCTAATTCATCATTAGTTCCATGCATGTAGCTGAACAAAAAATGGAAAAGGAACTAAAAGAACGCGACGACAAATATGTTGAGCTGGATACCAAGTTTCTGAGGCTTCACAAGCGTGCAAAACAACATATACAAGATATACAAAAGGTAACAAGTAACCAATTTTTGATCTGTCATATCTTCACTTTAGCTTGAAAATAGTAGATTTTTTACTTCATTGCCTCGGTCTCTCCCTAAATATGGAATTTTTCAGCTGTCCTATGTGCACATTAGTTTGAGAATAAACCAGTACAATTTGATTCAACGATTGTTGTGGTGTAATCGACTCTTTGCTGCCTGTTTCTCATGTTTCATGAATATACTAAATTATTGAAACAAGAAGTTGATCTTTAGTGTTTTTTTCCTACACATTTACAGAAAAAAGATGACCTGGAAGCTCGGTTTAATGAAGTTAATCAGAAGGCTGAGCAGGCTGCTTCTCTGCAATTAGCAGCACAGCAGGAACTGGAACGTGCTCGTCAGCAGGCTAGTGAGGCCTTAAGGTCAATGGATGCTAAAAGGTAGCAGTTGCGGATAGTGAACAGCAAGTGAGTGACTTTATTAATCTCACTGTACAATGTATGTGTCATCTTTTAACATTGTGCAAATATAGCACTAGGCCTGTCGTTTCTGTCCTTGTTTGGGGTGGGCGAAACTGAGTGGTATAGTTATATGAAACCTGAATATGTTGAAGTGCAGCTCCTGCATGCGCTGCACGGTCCCCATTGAATGTACTACTCTGATGTGACTCTTCAAGTCCAATTGAATGCGTCGTGTTAGTCTGCGCCACTGCATGCACTTTTAAAAGTGAGCATGTACTACTCGCCACTGCACTGCGTGCACTTTTAAATGGCAGGAGGCTCGGCGCCAGAGTGACCGACGCTGAGCCCCCTGGCAGGCATTTTCACCGTGCCCAGCAGCTCGGCGCCAGAGACGCTGGCGCCTAGCTCGACGCCAGCATCAATGGCGCCGAGGTAAGGGTCCATTTTCTGAATTCTTTCCGTCAGATGTCTATTTGTGAGAAACTTTCAAAAAAAGATCAAAATGTAAAAAATTGGGACTAGGGGGTCGCTAGATTTAGGGGTGCTTGTTTCTCCGAATAAACTTTAGTTGCTGTAGCATTGAATATTTAACATATATATGAAGTATTAAATATAGACTAATTATGAAATTAATTGCACAGTTTGCGACTAATTTGCGAGACGAATCTTTTAAATCTAATTATTCCATGATTTGACAATGTAGTGCTACAGTAAACATATGCTAATGACGTATTAATTAGGCTTAATAAATTCATCTCGTGGAGTACAGCGACACCATCATGTGACACCTCCTAAATTTTAGTCAACAGATTCAAACACCCTCTTAGCAATATGGATAAACCACGAGTTTAAAAACGAAGCAATAAACCACGCGCCTCTTTGAATTTTCGGCTTGTTTTTCAGACCGTTCATTCGATGCTGTGGGTTCAAAGATGAGATCGTTCCGTATGGCAATAGCAAGGTCCTAAAGTTATCTTAACTCAATTTTTTTTTATGTTTCATTGAATCTAGAAAAAAGAGTATAAATATTTATGATATCAAATGTGTTATAAAACCGTATTTTATAATGTATCTATTGTATTAATTTGATGTCATAAATTTTGATATTGTTTTCTATAGATTCGGTCAAATCTAAAAATGTTTGTCTTTAAGACAACTATAAAAATTGATTTGAAGGAAGGAGTTGCAGCAGCGGAGCGACCGGAGTGCATGGAAAATGAGGATAAGGCTCTAATATTATAGGTACGAGGTTATGCTGGTTTGGCATAAAATGAGTATATATGAGATAAAACGGTAGAAAATTTGTGTGACATGACATAGGGTTAAAGAAAACAAAGAATAGAGTAATATCTTCATGTACATGTAGCTTGGACTTGATATCTAAGATTAGAAAACTACACCTGAATTTTGGACCAGAGTATGTTAAGCCGGTTGATTAGAAAGGGGAAAAAACAATGGAGGCGGCTTCGTCTGTGGAGCCTTTTTTAAGACTATTTTTTATCTAACCGCAACTAGAAAAAGATAAGGTGCCTGTAAAAACCGTTTATGTAATATAGTAATAATTAAATATAGAAAACTATAATAAGCACCTAAATGGATATGTAGATTCCACCACAAGAAACTTATGACTATGTTAGGGGGCGTTTAGTTCCCACCGAATCCAAACTTTGGCACTATAAAAAAGAAGATTCCCCGTCACATCAAACTTACGGTACATGCATGGAGTATCAAAAACTAATTGTACAGTTTGGTCGTACTTTGCAAAACGAACGTTTTGAGCCTAATTAGTCAACGATTGGACAATTATTACTAAATACAAACGAAACACTACAGTGCTGGCACAGTGATTTTGGTTGTCCAAAATCGGGGCAACTAAACAAGGGCTTACTTTCATGAGCTATTTTAAGTTGGCAGCCTGATGCACACAGGAAACCAACTGAGCTATTTTGATTTTGCTACTTACTAATGCATAGCAACACAGTTTCAGAAAGAAAATGCAATAGCAACACGAAGAGTCTATGTATTTGGTTAAGAACCTGCGTAGAAAAGTTGCCTAGTCAAGCGCTGCGATCAAACGGCCCAGAGGTACTTTTTCAAGTGATATAATAGGGTTTTTACAACAGAGAGTAAAAAGGGATACACTAGTGTTAATTAGGTGCAAAACTATATGTCTATATATATATATATATATTACATAAATGAAGACGGACCTTTCGTACAAGCCTTGTACGTAATCACTGACGGTGTGGGGTTCTAGCATTCTAGAATACGTTGGAGAAAAGTCAAGACCTATCTTATTTAATTTAATAATTATCCACTCCGTTCGTATAGCTGACACACATACCAGACCAGCGTTGACATATATAGGAGTACTAATAATAGGTTTAGTCGTAGCCTTAAGGAGCAAGTAAAACAAAATAAAAAACGTAAAGAAAAACGACCAAACGGTAGACAGGATTCCAATTTAATCCGATCCGAATATACCTTTGACCTTGCCTCTTTGCCGCCACGAAATGCCGTTGTTCTGCGGGCGGTTAGCAAAGTGTGCATCCGAATATGTTGTCGTAGAAATATCTTGCCATGAATCTGTTAGAAAAAAAAAAGATTGCTTTGGAATGTACTCGAGTTCAAGTTTGAACTATTTTCTACTGATCATCTTATTGAGAATTCCAAATATCCAAATCCACTCTCGGTCTCTCCGTACTTTGGCTTTGTCACAATCAAACTTTTTTAATCAAGTTTGAGAAAAATACAATAACATTTAGAACATTAAGGACATGTTCGGTAGAGATCTAGATTCTCTCACAAACGTCTCAAATTCAGCTTTTTCTTAGAAACTTTTTTGGTGAATCACAATTGCTTTCTCAAATCTTTCGGGTTGTTGGCCAGCATCTGATTTGTAGAGGGTGCAAAACCATTGTTTTGTATAAAAATCATAAAAATATAAGTTTCACAAAAATGGTAATTCTTTTATGGGCGACGTTCAAAAAAGCAACTTAATTGGTCTCTCTTTGAAGAGGGCCACTACAAATTTTTCCAAATTAGAGAGGAGGTAGGGAAAGGAAGAATCAGAATAAGGCGAAGCTATCCTGGAGGTGATTTTGATCTCTAGTATAAAAAAAGAATCACTAGAGACGTTTCGAATCAATATTGCCTTTGACTGATTGGTAGAGTTTGTAGTGATTCTATAAAGAATCAGAATTGATTCTCACGTTCAAACGGACCAAATTTGTTTCATTAGATTCTTATGATAATCAACTTGTAGATATCAATATATATATATTCTTATAAAAATATGGTTAAAGTTAGTTAAATTCAATTTAAAACGAAACTAAAGTGAGCTATATAATTTAAAATACATACAGTTTCTAAACATGTTGGGCGTTCAACTCGTGTCTCGTCTAGGATAAAGTTATGCCTGGGATTCAATACAAAAGAGGGATTTAGAGGAATCGGTCACGGATTCAAGGATCACGATCGCGCAATGCTCCCATCCGAATCCCGGAATCCGACCGTCTCACGAATCTCAAGGCGAGGTGTTCGACCACCTCTCCACTATGTCACGTTGCTTCTTCGCTCGGCTCTTCTCCCTTTCCTTTGGGTTTTCCACTCTCCCCGCGGGGACACCGAGCGCTCGCCCGAGCCTTCGAGCTCGGACCGGATACACACATGCCAATGGCCGTGTCCGCTGTTGCCGCCCCCCATCTTGTTCCCTCTTTCCCAGCCCGTAGTCGCCGGAGACGCGCCGCGCCCCGCGCCGCGGCAGGCGGGCTAACGGCGCGCGCACGGCGGCTGCGCTGCGAGTTCGTCGCCGGCGGTGGGAACGGGGCGCTCTCCGGAGAGGACGACCCTCGCCTCGTCGACCGCGTAAGAATATCTCCTCGTACTTCTCTATTGCTCCCCTCGCTTCTGGTTCTCTGTTGGTGCCATTTCGTCGAACGAGTGAGGCGCAGTCCGCGGGAACGTCTCTGTGTCGTATTCGCGCCGACGCATGAGGTCCAAAAACTCAGAGTGCGGCGCGGCGGTGTGGAACAGTAAGGGCACGGTGTTTGCTGCGGTGGAGTATTGTTAGTGTTCAGTGTTCTTATCCCTTGAGTTGTCACTGCCTTGCATCTAGCACACGGTGTGCGAAGTGGCATTGCTCCAGCCGCAGTGAACTTCTGTTGCTACGCTTGTAAATAGGAACGAAAGGCATCACAGTGCTATGCTTATAGTGCTCCGCTTGTATATCAAATGAAGCGCATTGGAAAATTAACAAGCTTGACCCCTACTGCATGCATCAGGGGCGGACTTGTCTTACTGTTAAGCATTTGGTTTCTATCCTAGTAATCTATCGGATTAGTTGGTCCTGTTGTTATGCAATTGACCAATTGAACTAAAAATAATTATGAGATATGAACTTCAAAAGTTTCAAATAGAGAGAAACATGTATGAACGTCCTCAGTGTGATTGGGAGAAGCATTCTGTTGTACTACACACCATTTATTTAATAAACTACTACAGAGGAATTTAATCCCTCAAGTCGATGAAAGGACTTCTGTGAACTGCAGCAGTCCAGGTGAAACAAAAAGCATGTTTGCCTATTAGTACAATATATATCTATGATCTTATCTGACATGTAAGAGGAAGGAGAGGTGATAGACCAGTGTGCTATGCCTCATTTTTTGTGGGAAAAAAAGTAGGAAGGGTTTGGATTTTCATGATGAGATGAGTCCCACATTGGAGTAGGAGAAGCTAAATTAAATCCATATCAACATCGTGACCACCAATTTTTTGCTCGAGTCTGTTCTGCTGCTATGTACTCAAAAATGCACAAAATCAATTGCTGTACTATTGCTAGTCACAGACATACTGGAGCTGTGATGACATAATGTGGATCAAGTGAGATGCTGCAACCCATAGGTTTTGATCTGATCAGGAACATTAGTAGTCTTGTCGTAAATAAGGCAACTCTTTACCTCGATCCACTTAAGTTGAAAAGTTGACAATACTGCAGTCAGATATACTTGCATTGGTGTCATTCGGTTTAATTTTGTTTGGATGTTTGTTCCTGCTTTTCTTGAGCACTGCTATCTTGAATTGGAAATCTTCACCTTTTTTTTAATGCATGACTTATCTTTGTGAAATAGTATTGTACCTTTTGAATAATGATGTGTTACATTGTTGGCTTGTTGCTTTGGTTTGTCATTAAGAGATATTTATTCACAATTTCATCTGCAGCAAAAAGCTCTTGATGCAGCTATGAATGACATAAACAGCTCTTTTGGAAAAGGAAGTGTTACAAGATTAGGCAGTGCTGGTGGTGCTTTTGTGTATGTTTGTAGTTTCTTGATTCCTTCACTGAAAAGCTTCATTAGCGATCACATTGTTCTGTATTTCTATTATACTGATTATTACTGTCTCCAACCCAGTGAGACATTCCCAAGTGGTTGTCTAACACTAGATTTTGCTCTGGGTGGTGGCCTTCCAAAAGGAAGAGTAGTGGAGGTAATTTCTTATTTTATGCTTTCTGCACTAATACAGCTAGTGTAGTTCATTCTTTCTTTGATCTAAGAAGCATTCAAGGTCAAACCATGATTTGTACAAAACACTGTAGTGGTCTTACCTGTATTTTGGATTTTGATCTCCTATCTTTAAATGATTTCATTTGTAAAACCTTGCAGGTATATGGTCCATGAAAGCAGTGGAAAGACTACCCTAGCTTTGCATGCAATTGCTGAAGTACAGGTTTGTGATATTATAGTAATGACTACTTTTTATGATCTAGCATTAAACAGTTATTATGGCAATAAAAGTTGTTCAATAGTCCAATAGTGCAGAAGCTCGGAGGAAATGCCATGCTTGTCGATGCAGAGCATGCTTTTGATCCATCTTATTCAAAAGCTCTTGGGGTAGATATTGAAAATCTGATTGTCTGCCAGCCTGACAACGGAGAGATGGCACTAGAAAGTAATCCATTTCACACATATAGGGCTCAATGCTTCTTTACATGATATTGATCCTCCCTCTACTTTAGTATTCCTCTACAGCTTTTATCTAGTAATTAGTAAAGGACTCATATAGTCATATTCATTCATACTTTTTAGTTTTTGTCTCAATTCATATATTGTTCCACTCGAGGTTTGATATCCATCCTCTAGGATCCTATATCTAAATTTAACATATGAGAATCCTGCAGAGATGGTTCGATAGCGCAATAATTTGTTTTTTTTCTAAATAAGTCCTCTTTCGATTGAGTTTTGTATAAACTTTCTTTTGGCAGATGTCTGTCATCGAAGTTTACTTTGTCATTTTGAGATGGTACAAAACTGTTACTTGCAGCCTCCACCCTAAAAAATAGTGCAATTCTAGGTTTGGACTAAGTCAAATTTTCTTAAGTTCGACTAAGTTTGTATAAAGTAGTATGAACATTTATTTTCCAAATAGGTTTACTATGAAAATATATTCCATGGTTAATCTAATGATACTTATTCGGTACCATACATATTAGTATTTTTTGTATATATTTAGTCAAACTTGAGATTGATTGACTTAGGAAAAAGCTAGAATTGAACTCTTTTTGGGATGGAGAGTGTAGATTTAAAAAAATAATAAAAACTACAAATTTAGTGATTATAATCTGATATGCATACATATTAATATTTATTTTCTAGGCTGGGATATGTCCAGTGATCTGGACATGCTTTTGTATTTTCACAAATAATTTACTATTTTGTACTCATTTACAAATCTACTTGTAGTGTTGAAATTTTGCCAGCAATAGGTATTTCTTCTCAAATAAAATGATACCACATGCTGGATTTTGAGAAGTATAAGCCTCTGCATGGCTGTGTTGTTTTATTTTGTTTGTGGGCTTGTATGTCAGTACAATTTTCTTCCTTAACCTTGAATATCACTATATATTTAGATCTTTGTTTACATGAAAAATTGCTCATATATTCTTACTGTGTATCAGTTGCGGACCGTATGTGCAGATCTGGAGCAATAGATCTTATCTGTATCGATTCGGTGTCAGCACTCACTCCACGTGCAGAAATTGAAGTATTCTTCCTTCTCCCATTTTTCTTTTGCGCTAATTCTGTATGAAATGCTGCATTGGCCATGTAATTTATCTGTTTTTCAGGGTGAGATAGGGATGCAACAGATGGGTCTACAAGCTCGTCTGATGAGTCAAGCATTGAGAAAGATGTCAGGGAATGCCTCAAAGGCTGGCTGTACTCTTATGTTCTTGAATCAAATAAGATACAAGGTCTAGTACTGAAACAGTTATATTGACTCCCAGCTAATTGCTTATTTCCATTTTATTAATTCGTTTGAAGGATTTGGTATTCAACAGATTGGAGTGTTCTATGGAAATCCTGAAGTCACTAGTGGAGGGATAGCCTTGAAATTCTTTGCATCTGTCCGCCTCGAGATACGGCACATTGGGAAGATAAAATCTGTGAGATCAATAAAGTAAATTTCATCTATCCTGAAAGTTGAGGTGGGAATGATTGTTATGCTTGTTTTTCTTTTTCTAAGCCCAAAGGAGATGAAGATGTTGGTGTGAAGGTTCGTGTCAGAGTGCAAAAGAGTAAAGTATGTCCAAATTTTGTGCAGTTCTTGCTCTCTATGATTGACACTTCTACAGTAGACATGATATCATTTTTCCCTCTTCTTTACAAGGTATCTAGGCCCTATAAGCAAGCTGAATTTGAAATCATTTTTGGGGAGGGTGTTAGTAAATTGGTAAGTTTATAATTTTTTAACCTTTTGTCATTGTATCATCCACTAAACAAAATATTGGACAGGGGTGCGTTCTTGATTGTGCTGAGCTGATGGATGTAGTTGCAAAGAAGGGTTCATGGTACAGCTACAAAGATATAAGGTATGCCGGGAGCTTTAGAAAGGTTTAATCTTTGGTGAATAATTGAGGTTTAAAAAATATATTTCTTATGAGAGCTATCTTTACATGTCATTTGGTTTTGAAAGCAATATTACTTTGGCAATCTTTCTTAGTTCCGTTTCATGTATTTTTTCACATATTTGGGCTAATTATGAGACCCTTGGGAAGGTCTTGTTATGTGCCTGCTGGGGGTGGGCGGGGTGGGCCGCGACCGGCGTGCTACAGTACCCACGGTTCTACAGCAACCGCGGGTACTGTTCACTCCCAGGGTTGTGGTGGCTGGGGCTGTGAGGGAGAGAGGAGGCCGGCCGGGGGCCTTGCCCACGGCCGAGCAAGAGGGAAGGTTTTTTCCTTTTTAATTCTTGCTTGATTAGATTGATACATCTCCTCTCCTTATATAGAAGTTTATTGGACTCCCAAGCAAGACTTACTTGACCCTTAAGCAAGCGACCCTTATCTTTAATTAACTCTAACACTAGCGGGCTATACCGCCAGCCCAGGCCCAATAGGCTCATGACGTACTCTAACACTACACCCCACCTGGACAGCTCGTCCTCGAGCTGCAACCTAACCAACTTATAACGCTGACTCAACTCCTAACACCTAAAAACAAGCCTTTTACATCTTGGCTTATTTTATTATTCTCAACCTGAAATGGACTGTGACTCTTTATTTTTTACTCCTGAACATAAGGTGGACACCATCCGCACGCCAAACCTGCACATGTACAGCCTCCTGGATCCCATGGACACCATCTAGACGAAAGGGGTGCATGTGTATGGTCACCTGGAAGTGGTCGCAACAGCGACCAGCGGAGGCGCCCTTGCGGCGGCCAGTGGCGGAATGCGACGGCGCTACGTGGTGCGCTCTCGCTGGTGACCCCACGCCTTCTCCCCGCCAGACGGCTGCTGGTCTGCACCGCACAGAGAAGAGCGGAGGGCTTTCGATGGAGAACGAGGTGGAGGGGTGTGCCTCCCCAACCGCCGCCGCCGCAAACTTTGAGTTTGCCGCTCGCAGGGAAAATAGCATGCCCGCTGCCTGTGGCGGAAATCGCATGCCCGAGATCCCTGACGCAGTGGACGAGATCGAGGCCCTCCGTGCAGCGAAGCGCAACTTGGAGGAGCTGCGAAGGGGTGCAGGGCTGAATCAGCTGCAGATCGCGCATCTCCCGCACCCGCCGACGTGCTAGGAGGCCGCGCGTAGCAGCCTGTAGCCGCACCGCAGCCGACACCTGGCGGGTAAGCATCTTCCCCGCCGACGCCGTCGCGATGTCCATCGGCTGCTCGATCTGCTGCAACTTCTCGCCCATGACTGGGATCTGCTGGGCGCCAGTTATGGAAACGGCTGTCGTCCCATAGCCTGGCCAGCAGTAGGGGAACACTAGCGGCATGGTGGTCGCCAATTGTCAGTCTTCCACAGCATCCAGGCGCGCCGAGAGAGACGCCTGCTGCGCCGAGAGAGACGCCAGCTGCTGGTGAATGTCGGCCAGCGCCTTGGCGACGGGATCCGGCAGTGGCTCATCGGAACCTGGCATCTCTAATACCAGATTGTTATGTGGCTGCTAGGATTGAGAGGGAGAGAGCTGAGGGAGAGGCGGCGACGGGCGGGATACAGCACCCGCGGTGCTACAGGAGGCCGGGGGCGAGGGAAGGGATTTTCTTCTTATTTCTTGCTTGATTAGATTAATACATCTCCTCTCCTTATATAGAGAGGTTTACTTGAGCCCCAAGCAAGGCTTACTTGACCCTTAAGCAAGTGACCCTTATCTCTAATTAACCCTAACACTAACAGGCCTCAATATGGGTCCTTGTCTTTTAATACGGTTCTTTTTTTTTGTGCTTACAATATATATAATAAGATAACTCTAAGATCTGAGCCTTCTTCATATGTAGTTTTCCAAGTTAAGGAAATCAATTTTAAAAATTAAATGCAGTTGTGAGTTTTTTTTCTCCTTTGCGGGACAAAAGTAGTGACCTTCTGTTGTCAATCTGTCCTGATAATTAGATAAAGAGCTTCTAGTTCATCGTTAACAGTCATTCTGATCATACTGTATCAGAATTAAATCCAAAGATTCAGAAATTGATACCATTATTTAAACAACGAATTATTACTTATATTACTTCGATTCAAACTAGGGAGTTACTTTGTCCTTGTCAGTATCATTTTGCTTTACTTGTTGCCCTCCTTGGCTAGGTACTTAGGTTGGTAGGAGATCGGTGTTACAGTCCAATTATCTTCATGTTTTGGTCAAAAGATTATCTCGATGTATTGACGTAGCTTTGATATGTGCCTTTTTTTGCTTGAACAATTGCTCAGATTGGGCCAAGGCAGAGAAAAGGCACTGCAATATCTCCGGGAGAGCCCAACCATCTGCGATGAGATAGAAAAGGTTTGCTGGATTCTGCCTGGGCTTTGAGCCTGATTGGTTGGTTACCAAAATTTGCCATGCCAAGGATTTGGCAAGCTATGGTTTTGGCTAATGATTGGTTGGCTACCAAAACTTGCCAACTTCTCACATTTGGCTTGCCAAGTCTTTGGCAATTTTTTTATCCAACTTTTGGCTTGTCAAATTCTTGGCATGGCAAATTTTAGTAGCCAACCAATCAGGCCCTTTCTGCATGAGCCTGCTACAGTTGACAAGATTCAAATCCATTTTTCGCTGCTTCAAAGCTTCAAACTAGAGGCTTACATTCACGTAAAAAAAACTAGAGGCTTACATCTATATTTTTTTTATGTGATCTAATGCTACAATCTCTTTGAAGCATATATTTATCTTTTACCGGCTTGTTATAAAAATATGTTATAAATTAATGTCATGATCTGTTATGTGTCAGGCATGCCACAGATTTTTATCAGGACTTCTTGGATTCAACACTAGAGCCAAGTTCACTTTTATTGTTTCCTTGATATCAATATAATTACATATAGGAAAAATAATTTATAGAGATAAATTATCTGATGAACCGTGAGTTTTCTTTCTATATATACTTGTGGGCAGTGTCTTTGTACATATCCTATTCCTTAGACATGCTTGATGAACATGCAGGTGGTTCGCGCTATGATACCAGAAGGATCCAGACATATGAGCCTGCTAGCTTTCGGGCAGACATCATCAACTGAAGATGAACAAGTGTATGATGAGCAATAATGGCACACGAGGTTCCAAAGATTAACACTCGTGAAGCCGTCAAGCCCCACAATTCTGGGCTTGTCTTAGAGATAACAGGAAAGATCAGAGGTAATCAACCAATATGCAGTCGTGTGGGCGCTTTTGGAGGGGAGTTTGACTGATGTGTTGTACGCGTGCCACCACTGAGAATGATTTAATTTGTGTGGGTATTTAGTGTAATGACAAAGGAACTGATATTTCCAGTTAATGAAGCTAATCTTTATTTGTACATCTGCAACTGTTCAACAATTTTGGGGCGAGTTGTGAAAGTTAAGTTTGGTGTCAGCCTGTCTTGATAATGGTACTATGAGATCTGTGGAGGGCAGATTTGTAATATTACAATGAGCTGTAAATTCTTCTCCAACAAAGGAAAATATCAGGTTCAAATGACTGAACCTTGCAGGTAAGTAGGTAACCTGGGTCGTCGAACTTTGTGCTGGGTGTGCGTAAATGGGCTGTGGCCCAGCCTAAAGGGTGGGCTCGGCCAGCTATGGCCGCCTGTGACGCAGTTGCGGACCTTCGTATGATTCCGCCCTGGCTTTTGCGATTAGGTTGACTGTGCAGATACTTCTCAAAAGAAATAAAACATTAGGTAGGTTATTAAACCGTATCATGTGCAGTTCGCTGTTTCCTTACACATATAAACAACTTTACATATATAGATGAATAACTACTAGTACATTACAAACAAGTTCTTTCCTCAGCGGCTCAGACTCAGATACGGCGCAGAGATGCCAGTCGCCTCTCCAGATCGTCAACTTCAGCAGAGGATTCGGGTGGTGCCGCCACGTTCCTTGCATGAGCCGGAGCATTACTGCAGAAACCACAATTTGCTCAGAAAGCAAGGGCAAAGGCAACATGCAGAGACCAGACGGCAGACCTAAATTTAAATGGCATGGTTATCAGTTGAAAAATCATTTGCATACCGTGCGTGACCGTTATCGACTTTCTTGTTAGTTGCTCCGATGCGCCCCTTAGGAGCCGAAGAAAGCTACATTTTGCCGAAAGCAAACGGTAAGTCAGAATCAAGACTCACTCAGTATCTGCACAACAGACAACTGCCACGTGTTGAAAGCATACCTGAGAAGCCACATCGACGCCAATCTCGTCAAGGACCTGCATACCATGGATGAAATTTCCGTGATCTGGTGGAAATCAAAGCAGAACTCCTTACAAGGTGGTATTCTGAGAAGTTTAGGTTACCTGGTTTGTAAGCTCTTCTGTTTCCTCCTCTGCCTCATCTTTGTCAAGTGTTTCATCAATGGCATCCGACATCATCTCAAGCTGCATGGAAACAGCCATTTCAGTGTGAGACAGCTATAAGCCTACAACAACATTCTTTTGATACAACAGTCCTAGACTATTATTGAACTCTGATCCCTCAGAAAAGATTAACAACTTGCTATCACATTTCATAGTTTAGCACACTAGCAAGCTGCAAATATTGTAAATGACATGAAGAAGACAATACTTTTAGGATGCTAAGAGGTTCTGCGAGCATGTGAATGGTAACTGTTCTACGTTAGGGATACAAGCTTCAAAACTTGAAATGTGTGAGGCATATCAGTCAAGACTCAGGATCGAAACCCAATACACAGTGTTCGACTTCAATACGTCTTATAATGCATTTACAGTGCTCTAATTGATTCATGTCTATAGCAACTAAGCTAGTAACTAAGTGGGCCATGCATGAATTATATGACAAGTTCCAGATTTGAACTTTGAAGTAAAATAAACAAGCCAGCACAGTGACAATGTGATTACCGTCATGTCCAACTGTGTTGATTGTTTCTGGAATTCTTTCATGACCTTTATCTGTTTCGCCGGTTCCATTTGCTGAAATGTGCAGTGAAATATAAGAAGTCACTTAAGAAGATAGTCCAAAAAGTGTTCACGAACAAAATTTTGTTAAGAGGATGTGTTGATACCGAATAACAGCTAACATGGCCGTCTTCCATCTTACCTTATTCATTGCTGCCATAGCTTTGCTTGCACCTTTCATGCCAGCAGAGATTGAAGTGCCGGCATACATTGCCTGAATAAAGAATGGATGCATTAATCAAAAGTTAGTCTTGTCCACGATCAGAACAGAAATCCAAAAAAATCAAACAGGAAGGTGGCCATGCCTGTGTGTGAGTAGCTACTCCACGAATCTGTGCCCGTGTGCCTTGCAAATTGAGGATTTGTTGCCTCAGCCTGACAAGTTGCCGAGCTAATATTTTGGTTGTGGCCTTGAGAAATCCAGATCATCTATCATCAGAACATAGGATGAAGAGAATTGGGGACTACAGATCTCCCTCGACTTCTTAATAGACTCACCTCATTTCCAGTCTTGGCAGTCTTCTTTATCTCTGCGACCAGCTTTTTCTCCTGCATAATTACAACTATGAAATTACCAACACCAGATAATACAATTTGCACATAGATAGATCGGATGGCCACCGGCTGGGCCCATAAGTTGCCATGCCACGCTGTGGCTTCTACTTCTAGTAAGGTAAGTCATAGAAGTGAATTAACAATAACCAAATATCAAAGGCAGCTCCATGTACCCTCTAAACAGATAAACAAATTTGCTACAGTAGGGGAAGTTAAGAAATAAACTAATAACAAACAGTGGCCAAAGACAGCAACATTGTATCACACTCCTCTAGACCAGAGAGATTTGTTTTGCACTCACACCTCGCACCACATGAGGAGGCTACTAGCTAGGGGCACAAGGATGTTAGGATTCTGCTTCTAGATTGTGGCTAGAACTTGGTAACCATTGTATTATGTCAGACCACTGATATCAACAAGAACACAGGATACTGTACTAAAAACTGCATCTTCAAATAACAGACAATGGTAGATTGGTAGATTTAACATAACCACTTCATGCCTCCACTCAAACTGTAGTTATATTAAAATGTTTCAAACAGCATATTGCATACCTCCATTTGCAGGGAACCAATCTCTCGCTCAACTCCTAAAATATGTAAAATAGGGAGTTGATGTCAGAAAATTAGCACACGGTTGCGAATTATGTAACCTAATTCGAAACTGAAGGGCTGCTGTAATCTAATTTCTGAACTTTTTAACAAGAGAAACTATCAAATATCCACTGATTTACTAAATTTATGATATTTTGCTGATCTGATTCAATATACAAAGATCCAGTACCAAGTGTGGTAGCAATTGCTGGATTTTTTAGCATCACTGAAGAGCAATATGAAATAAAGGCTAAAAGGGCTGCTACCTAAGCGCCATTCTTTAAAATTGAAGAGCTACTGTAATTTGGTATTCCAAATCTGTAACAATAGACGTTATGAAATATCCACCTATATCCAGATTCATGAACATGTGCTAATCTGATCCAATATAGCACACAGCTATAATAACAAATGTGTCAGCAATTCCTGAAATTTTCCACAATGCCTGGGTAGCAATGCAAACTAATATGCTGCTAACAGTAAATCGTCAGCAGTGGCAAACAATTGATCAGCAGTGCTCAGTTGCTCACCCCGTGTGGCGACCCCCATCTCACGTTTGCTGGTCCGGAGAGCCTCTGCAAGTGGCAAACAAACAGCAATTCATTAGAACAGCAGTGCGTTCAGCACACGAAGCTTGTGATCCGCATTTCCCCCCAACGAATCTGCGGAGAACCCGCAACGCGTAACGGAGCGCCTCACTCCTCCCTCCCTCCCACAGAAACGCGCACAAGTTATCCTAAAACCCTAACCCCAACCAGGCCGCCTCCCTCCCGGTCCGCGGAGGCAGAAATCCACGGAGAACCGCGCCTCCGGAGTCCGGACAGCAGAAACGGCACTTCCACGCCCCGAATAATCGAAGCTAAGCAGCAGAGAGCACCAAACAGAACGGCGGAGAAAATTCCCCAAACTTCTCGCGGACCCCCCAACGCCCGCCCGCGAGAAAGGAAATCCAAGAGTCAAGAGTGAGTAACCGCACCTTTGGGGTCGACCTTCTTCTTGAAGATGTTCATGGCTGCCGGATCGCTCGGAGCACGAACCGCTCGCGAACGCGAAGGTGGAGGAGTAGACCGCCCTCAGTGTGCTCGCTCCCCGCCGCAGATTTGGTCGCAGGAGAGCGCGGGGGTGCGGCGCGTGTGAGAGACTGAGAGGGGTGGGGGAGGACGGCGCCGCGCGAGCCGAGGCCGAGCCCAACGGGTAGTGTCAGTGAGCCGCCGACCCAGCCCAGCTTTTAGGTCACTCCAGGCTTTAGTAGCCGTTGCGGACGGAAAAACAACGTGCGACGCGTTCACGCTTCAGGCATGGAGCGTGGGGTCCACGGATAGTGGGACCCTAATGTCAGTGGGGAGAGACCCGTCCGGCATCGCCTTGGGATTGGACGGCACCACTTCTCCCCGCTTTCCTTTTGTCTTTGTTGGAATAGTTTATTTATTTATTTATGGCCATTGGTATTGGTATGCGGGGGATTATTTCGTTGATCATGCCACCAATTTATATTTCCTTATTTTCTAAATACAAACATGGAATTAGTAGATTTCTTAGTTATTTATGCCTGTGTTTCAAAATGCATATCCTTTCTTTAAATTGACTAACGAGGAATGAGGGGGACAAAACCTCAAGGGGATTCTTTGCATACTTCATCCTCTCCCTGACTAAAACCTCCGACGCCATGTGCCACTCACGTGATGAAACAATCCACGCTAGCATGCCACGTTAGCACCTAGACACGGGTGGATGCGAGTTAGACCTAGATTGCCATAGTAAACCGAATTTAGGGTGACGAAACTGCAATTTGAGAGTGTCGACGTTAGGTGAGAATTCTAGAAAAGTTGAAAGAATGCTACCGAAGATTTACACATTCCCAAATGAAGTTATACTTCATCACGTACGTATAATAGAGTATGCGGCCATGGCTAGCAAGATCTCATCGAGAATCCTAATAAGGTCTTGTTTGTTTTAGATTTTTCATTTGGACTATGGTGGAAGACAACTTTTGAAATTGGCTTATGAGAAGCAAAAACTATATCTATATTGAGCCAACATAAGGTTTACCCCACCAAAAAAAAAACAGAAGGTTTGAAGGTGTTTTATCTTGGCCTGTGTGAGATGATGTTCTGTGGAGTATTGCATGTTTTCAAAAGTTAAAATGCAAAGACAGCTCTTTAAGATTTTCAAAAGCTGGCATTTACGGCAGCCAACAAAAATCCTTGCTTTTGAAAAGCAAAAATGCTTAAACAAACATGAGTTTATTTTATGGCACGGGTTTAAGCACTAACAACGAAAAGAAAGGTAGACAACAAAAAAAGGAGAACCAATGAAGTGATTGCTATTCTATCTGCCATGAAATATGGTGGATCTTACTTGATCAAGTTTATACATAAGAGTATTAACATCTATCAAAGCAAAGAGGTAATATATGAAACTACATTTCATATATAATGCATCTAGTGGTGATGCCAATTTGATGACGAAAATATTATTTTCTGTTTATATAAATTTGATCAAATCGGATACCTCAAAATCCGTTATTTTAGGACAAATAGAATACTACCTTCGTCTTAAGCCAGTCTCATGAGAGTTTTATGGGCATTACAAGTATAAATAAAGAGAGATGAAAAACGTTTCATAGGAATAGAACTTGTTTACACTGTTTTCCCATACCTGGGAGTCTTGAAAACTGAGCAACAATAGAGTCTTGAAAACAGAACTATGAAACTCCCACTGAGACTGTCCTTAATGACTTATTTAAGATTCAAAATCATTAAGGGCAGTCAAACACTCATTGGGCTTATGTACATTATTATTGACCTACTCATGTCCCACCACTAATCTCCACAACACTTAAATTGGAACAACATCTAATTTATAGGGCATCTATGGTCATTTCACAAGTCTTTTATTATTGGCAAAATTTGCTCCAGAACACTGAAAATGACCTCCCTTTGCTGGTGGATGTTGAAAATGGAGCAATTTGCTGGTGGGTATTTTTGTTACTTTCAAATTTGCTCACGGCCACTGTGTCCAATAAAATATTTATTTCTTGATTAGGAGGAAAAAGAACAATAGTGAAATGTCCTTTTTACCTAGCTCTTTCTTCCTCCCCATCCCCATCTCCATCTCCGCCTCCACATCCCTCATCCCGTGGTGCCGCCGGCCAGGTTGCCTCCCATCGTGCGTGTGTGGCGAACACGGTGGTCGGCTCGTGCAACGCGGCCGCTGCGGTTCTCCTTCTCCGTTATGATTTGTTGAATAGTCCACGTAGGTTCCAAGCCTATGCTGAATTTTTAGCCCAAACTAGTTTGGGTTTGGCCCATTCTCGAAGCCCTAACTCGCAGTTAAATTTGCTAACCAAGGCTAGACAATCAAACTAGCAGTGATTTCTTCTTTTTCTTTTTTGAGAAACTGCAGTGAAATTTGCTAACCGAAGCAAAGACAATCAAACCGTTATGAAGCTTATCACACCAATTGACGGCCGAAACTTCACAAGCCCAAAATTGGACTAGAACTTAAATGCATCCTAACTAAGGAAACAAATTAGCACACCAATTAACAGCCCAAATTCCACGAGCCCAGAATTGGCCCAGAGTTTAAAGGCAGACCAGTCCAAACTCAGGTTTGAGGAGCTTGGGAAACAAAAGCTTTCTGAGTTTAAAGGCATCCCAGTGCAAAATCAGGTTGAACAGCCCAGTCCATACTAAGATCAGGTATGGAAACAGATGCGCTAGGCCCAGCCAGGGGTACAACGGGCGACGCTTGAGGGCCCCCCACTGGGGGGGGGGCACGGTGGTGGACCCTCTCCCATAAAAAATAAAATAAAAATAAATTTGATATCAAAGTGGGCCACATAGACGATATATCAAAGTGGGCCACATAGACGATATAAAATAAAAATAAATTTGATATCAAAGTCCGCCAAGAGCATCGAGTCCGGCCAGCAGCAACACCTTCTGCCGCAGCTCCACCAGCGCCTGTCCGATGGGTGCCAAGGTGAATAATCTTCTGTTATTCCTTTCGTTTTTTTTAAAAAAAATGTAATGCTAAACCAATGGCTTTATTGAACTTGCAAGGAGAGATGATCTCCTCCCATTTCTCCTTTTTTTCAAAGATTTGCCATCCTATACGTCGTACCTACGACGCATGTTTTTCTTGCAGAACAAAATGTTCATGGAAGCACTTTTGTTCATGGAAGCCCTGCTGCCGGTGTGCGCGAGGCCTCCGGCCACCGCAGATCAAGGTACCGGCGTATTATTTCTACTACAGTGATATATGGGCCAGAGCCCATTCCAACGATCTTGATCTTGAAACCCATTTCTTCTTACAGATATAGTTTGCTAGCTAGTTTGACGCCATACCGGCACTTGAATAGTTGTTGGCTCGCTGCCTAGCTAATGACTGAACCTCCGGCGAGCGGCGAGACTGGCACGACCCCGGCGACCTCGGCATCACTACTGCTAACGCTGTCCGGCACACCATCGATACGATTTACCCAACCCGTGCTGCTACCTGATCTGTGATCTCGCTTCAATGAGCATTGATGTCTATGCTACAATACCAGAAGCCAAGAGCCTAACTAAGCAAACACTTTTCAATGATTTGGAGTCATGCATCTAGCAACAATAATGTTAGCGGCTTATATTAGTGCGCTAACTAGTGCGTACGTGGATTAAGATATGCAGCTCCCAACGTTTGGTAGTCGTTGCAGTAGTTTATTCAGATATACTCCTACTTACATCCAAGGATCGCTCATGAGGACACCTGGCCAAGACAAGGAGCCGCTAGGCGCTAGCAGTACAAGGCCAGCTTCTTGTCAGCGGCGCGCGGCGCACACAAAAACATATATGCTGTGTGTGTGTGTATATATGATGATGATGATGATGATGCATGATACGGTGTTCATCGGATCTCTTGTGACTGTCTCACGCGGACGCGGTGCCCACAACAGGAGGAGGCACAGGCATGTCCAAGTGCAGAGACCGCCGCCGCCGCTATTTTCAGTACTCACCGCCGAAAGCAGAGTGGCCGGAGCGGGACGAGACGAGCGAGCGCACCTCTCGCTCACTCCATTAATTAGTCTGTTACCCACACCGCCACACGCAGGTTTAGCCCACGGCTCAGTCATATATCCACAGATTTGCAGGTGGGTTACTAGCTAGTGCTTCGAATCTCGATCTTTTTTACTTCACATTGTATGATAGCATCAAAATTGTGTTTTGTCACCAGGAGGGCGTTTGGATCGTTTCATTTTGGAGGAATTGAAATTTACTTAATGGATCAAGCTATTTGGCTTGGAATTTGACATTTCACAACTTTTTTTAAGTTCACGTATAAGCTTATCTCAAATTCATAGGGTGGGAGATGGAAATTGATTCTATAGATTATCATGCTATGTTTCTACTCTCCAACTTCACGCTCTTCAACTCGATTCCCTATAGTAGAAATACAACACATAAGTATCTCCGTTATACGGCTAACAATAATATACAAATATGTTCCGTATAGAACCATATTAGCTGAATTAATTTATCTCTAAATTATAATTATTAAAATAAATTCAATTCTAATGATCCAAATGGGCTCTCATAGTTTTTTTTTTCAATTTCATAGTTATAGTTTTGAGCATTTAATTATCTAATAGTGTGGACTTGTGCGATGATAAGTCTGTGAATTAGTATTTGCATTTTTTTGAGTGGAATGAGTTAGTATTTGCTAAACATGTTAAGGCAAACAATGGTTTAAGTACTGTTGGGGTGTATCATATGTTGTTGGCCTCCACTATCATGTTTAGGGCCCAATTACATAGTCTAAGGATTACAAAATAATGTTTAGGCACTATCCCAGATCTTCACATCAGTGATGATTCAAAAAAACCCTTTATTGTCGGATTTTGAACCGGCACAACCAAACCGGCAGTGATGGGGGTACACATCACTGCCGATTTAAAAAACCGACACTGATGTGGTTTTCAGAAAAATAAAAAAATGGGCTGAAAAATAGGGATTTTTTTTATTGTCGGCAGAGACCCCACTGGACAGCCACACAGTCGCGCGTCGCAAGTCACATGATTTTTCGCACGAAAAACACGCGCTTCGTGACCACTGGCGCTCGAACCCCCGACCTCGTGCTTCATGTGTTCGTTCCCTAACTACTACACTTGTAAGATGCTTGTCTCCAAATTTGATATCCGTTCTAGTCATTTTATGTTCATCTGATTTTAAAATAAGTATTTAGGACCCTAAATGATTTCAAATGGAAAAGTTGTCAACAACAAAATTTTATAACTTTTCGAGATCAACAACTTTGGTTTTGGTCATTTCTCCATCCGAGGTCATTTGAAGAATTTGAATTTCAAATGTGAGAAAATTCAACCGTAATTTTCCTTACATAGATTATTTCAAATGAAAAAGTTGTCATCTATAAAGTTGCATAATTTTTCAAGATCTACAACTTTTGTTTTGGCCATTTCTCCATCTAAGGTCGTTTGAATAATTGAAATTTTAAATTTAAGAAATCAAACGTAATTTTTGGTAGATAGATGATTTCAAATAAAAATGTTGTCAGCTACAAAGTTGCATAACTTTTCGAGATTTACAACTTTTGTTTTTGTCGCTTCTCCATCCAAAATCCTTAAATATCACCACACACTCACTTATGACTATGAAACATGTGGCCTTGGTTGGTGTTAACTTCTATGAAATCTTACGAATCAAATAGAGGGATATCATAATGACTTTAAATAAAAAAGTTGTGAACTACGAAGTTGCACAACTTCTTTAGATGTACAACTTTTGTTTTGGGCACTTCTCCATCCGAGATCCTTAACTACCACTGCACACTCACTTATGACTTTGAAGCATATGGACTCCTTTGGTATTAACTCCACAAAAAATATGGTGTATATTTGTACATCCAAACGATCTCAAATAAAAAAAGTTTAAACTAAAAAGTTGTAAATTTCATCGAGTGCTACAACTTTGATATAAAGTTCGTCTTCATCGAACATCATATGATAAAGTTATGAAGTTTTTCATGTAGCCTATCACTGCCGATTCAAAAAGCCAATAGTGATGACTGTCGGTTCTTGACTAAAACCGACAGTGATGACCCAATATCATTGTCGGTTGATCTTATCACTATCGGTTTTAACCAAAAACCAACAGTGATGTGCTAGGAGGCACTATCACTGCCGGTTTCTTAAAAAACGGTAGTGATGGAGCCAGCGGTGAATGTCAGATTTGTAGTAGTGAGGGGTCCATTTGTAGCCGCTAGTGGCATTTCTGTAAATACAAACCTAGCTTGGTGCATAACGAGAACCTCCTCTCCCACCTACCCTATAAAAGGGGGAAGAGGGGGAGCTGGAGATGGACTTTTTCCCTGTTCACCCATTTGTGCTCTCTCCCTTTTCTCATTCACCCTTTCATTTTGTTGGCTAAACCAACAAATACCCCTTAAACAATGTTTGTATCATGGCAAACAAGTTTAGAAGAGATGATCGTGATAATGTCATTTATCAATGTTTGTTTTGTTTTCCTTATTTTTGTGTTTCCATCTTCAAATGTAATGGATCTGAGTTTTTGTCCTAAGTGAAACTATTCTAAATTTAACTAAGATTATGGAGATGAGTACTAACATTTACAACATTAAATATGTAAATTTTTAAAAATTCTCTTTCCATGGTTTGACTTAGAACTAAATTTAATCAAATGAACGCTAGCAACAAGGTAGCATATGTTTGGATTTGACATGGTGGAATTTACTCACATGGTTTGAATCCCCTAAGTCGTGGTTTTGGTGTTGCCGGGTAAATGTTGACAATCCGTATGGTTTTCACCCTTCAGGAGAGGTTGCAGTATGGAGGGCCATTATAGTTTCTGCAGTTACCTTTATGTTATCTCATCCCAGACATGGGAACCATCGGGATGCTCTTGTGATTACCAGTGCTGACCCTCCATTCCATACCAAGATCATGGTGTGATCGATGCATATAGCTGAGCTCCTCTCATAATTAGTGATCTACATGCATACAACATACACGAAGAACGACGGCACACGCATACAACATACATGAAGAATGGCGGCATACGCATATATAACATCCATGAAGAACGGCGGTGTACTTACCATCGCAAGGTAGTTCGCAGCACCCGCCTTCGCCATATCACCCTCTATTTAGAGCTTGAAAGGACTTTGATGTCGCCTAGAGGGGGGTGAATAGTCCTGTTTAAAATAAACTCGCAGTGGAAGTTAAATTCTAGGTGCGGCACTACCTCACTAAAATGTGGCACTGCCGCGCCTGTAGACAAGCTCGAACTACAATTCAAAAACTGCCCAGGGAAAAGTAGAACGAGTAAATTACTGATGTTCCTGGAGTAGTGTAGAGCCTATTCCACCACCTGGATGTTGGCGGAAATGCATGAGCAAGTAGATCGGGACCAAACTCTAGAATTACCATAAATACAAGTATAGCAATGCAAATCACAAGAACACAAGTGAGACGCCGATTTATCTCATGGTTCAGCTCACCACTAAGGCTTGCCTATGTCTATGTTGTTGAGGTAGCCACAAAGGCTTTGGTCTCTTTCAACCTTATCTCCGTTCTCAAGTCAAGAGAATGAACTCTTGAGATGAGGGGTGATTTCATTAGCTAATTGAGGTGATTACAAACCTCCCGGGGCTGCTACATAAGTTGCCAAGCTCCACAGGCGATGCTCTAGCCGGCTAGGAGCAAGCTCCAAGAGTAACAAACACAATCCACCAGCTTGAACGCTAACCAAGTGCTCTAGGAGTTGAAGAATAGTTGGGGCTACTCTCTAATGCAGTTTGGAGGCTCAAACTCTCTTGGATTTGGAATGGAATAAAAGGGAGAAGCTTGAGGGATCCAATGGTGAGTGAGGGAGAGAGAGAGAACTACTAGAAATCCTTTCATCTATGACGTTTTGGGTATGACGATCCCAAATTTGGTCACTGAACAAGGTTCATCAATGACGAAATTTCGTTATTCATCATGGATGACCGGTTTGGGCGTCAACCCCTTTGTTCAACTATGACAAAGTAGAAGAAATCATCATAGAAATGTTGTGAACTTCGTCATAGAAGTGAAGCTCAGTAATTTCACCATTGAGGTCCCACCTGTCAGCCAAAATTTTCATCATAAAAGTGAAATTAAAAAAAATTATGCGATGCCTAGGAATCGAACCCAGGACCTGCACTTCCCAAGCAAGATGGCTTACCATCACACTATGAATTCAGACATGTTACAGAGTGGGAACATTAATTTATTATTTGTTTGAATAATTCATATATTAAAAAAATGTGCGGTGCCTAGGAATCGAACCTAGCACCCTTCACTCAGAGTCAAGCTGCCTTACCATCAGAACACGACTTTGGTCATGCTCAGAGATGAATTTTTTTCTTATTCGTTTATTGAATCAGTTCTATGACTCAAACCCAATCCAATCGTGCTGCCCCCAGATCCAAACCTAACCCAAATCCGGCAGAGGGTGGGAGTAGGTTCTTCGCTGGTGGCGAGCCTCTCCGACGGATGCGCTGGCAGGCAACTACTCTGGCGGTGTAGCGGGCTGCTCCGGCGGGCACCTACTGCAGAGTAGGTTCTCCGCCGGCAGCATGCCTCTTGGGCATCTACGGTGAGCCTCTCCGATGGATAGCTCCGGTGAACCGCTCTAGTAGCCTAGCTGGTACGGGATGTGCTGGCGGGCAGTTCCTCTGGCGGCGTAGCGGGTTGCTCCGGCGGGCACCTACTGCAGCTTAGCTGCTTCGGTGTGCACTGGCGGCGTGCTAGGGTGGCTACTTCAGCTACTTAGAGGTATTGTCCCCTCCCATTGCTTGCAATTTGTAGAGCAGTAGATGTTTAGACAAGGATTGGTAGAGCAGTTCATGGCTTTTGTTCAGCTACTTAGGTCTATTTTTTTGCATTCAGAAGATGGACAGAACATGGATTTGTGCTACTCGATTCAGCGATGAGTTCACTGCAGGTGTTGACCAGTTTATGTCTTTTGTTCAAGATAGATTCAGTCTGAATGATGCCATACGTTGCCCATGTCGCAGTTGTTTGAATCAGTCTTCATGGAGTCTGAAAGATGTGCATGACCATGTTTATCTCCATGGATGGTCAGCTACATATACTCGGTGGGTACACCATGGAGAAGATTTTGATGTTGACATTGTGGAATTTGGAGAGGATAAAAATGTACCTACCTATCTAGGTGATGTGGTAGATGTGGAGGAGTCCGACAATGAAGATGATCATGATTCGGTAGAGATGATTGCAGACTTGTACACAGATGTACAATAAGATGGAGAACAACCTATGTTTGTGAAAGTTCTTGAAGATGCAAAACATGCTCTTTGCCCGGGTTCAGTTCAATCTAGGTTCTCTTTTCTAGTAAGATTGCTACATATCAAGTCATACTACAGGGTCAGCAACATAGCATTCAGTGCATTTTTGAAGTTATTGTTAGGGTCATTCCCTAATTGTTGTCTTCCAGATTCATATGACAAAGCAAAGAAGTATCTCAAAGAGTTGGGCCTTGGATATGAGTTAATCGATGTCTGTGACAATAACTGTGTGTTGTTTCACAAAGGACTTGAAAAACATGACATCTGCCCAAAATGCAAGGAATCTAGGTGGGTAGATGGAGATGCTGCCAAACGGATTCCTAAAAAGATTTTGAAATATTTTCCTCTTATACCAAGGCTGAAGAGGATGTTTGCAAACAAAGCAACATCAAAGGAGACCCGGTGGCACAAGGATAAAAGGGTTGCTGTGGAGAATGAAATGACCCATCCAGCTGATGGCTTAGCCTGGAAAGATTTTAATGCTGTGTTTCCAAGCTTTGCTAGAGATGCCAGAAACCTAAGGCTTGGTTTAGCAACAGATGGGTTTAATCCATTTGGAAACATGAACACAACTTATAGCATGTGGCCTGTACTTGTAAAGGTATACAATCTACCTCCATGGTCATGCATCGCTGCATCCAACTGCATAATGGCATTGCTCATCCCAGGACCAAAGTCTCTAGGCAAGGACTTTGACGTATTCTTACAGCCACTCATTGAGGAATTGTTAAAACTCTGGGAGGGAGTCAGTACATATGATGCATTCACTAGTGGGAAGTTTGACCTTCGTGCTGCAGTACTATGGTGCATTCATGATTATCCAGCTTTGGGTGTATTGTCAGGGTGAATCACTAAAGGTTACTATGCATGTATCTATTGCAACAAAGATCCATTATCAAGGAGTCTTAGGAAGAAGATATGTTACATTGGACACCGTCGCTATCTTGATAAAACCCACAAGTGGAGAAGAAGCTTGGCCTTTGATGGACACCGAGAGAACCGAGGTGAGCCAGGAAAGTTGAGTATGCATGAGACATCGGAGTGTCTAGAGAAATTAAAAGATGTTACTCCTGGTAAGGCTAATGGTACCAAGAAAAGGAAGCGAGGACAGAAGGACAAGGAGCCAAAATTGTTTAGCCGAAGGTCCACTCTATGGGACCTTCCTTATTGGAAATACTTGAAGCTGCCACATAATCTTGATGTGATGCATATAGAGAAGAATATATGTGATGCCCTTCTAGGCATAATACTCTGTCTTGAGAAGAATAAGGATACAGTTAATGCGAGACTTGATTTGCAGGATATGGGCATATGTCCTGATTTGCATTTAGAAGAAGATGAAGACAATTCAGTTTCCATGCTAGTAGCATGGTATTCCATGGAAAAATAAGAAAGGGTTGCATTTTGTGTATTTCTAAAAAGTATTCGGTTTCCATATGGATATGCTTCCAACCTGACAAGATGCATTAGTTTAGATGGTTCCAAGGTGCAGGGCCTCAAAACCCATGATTGTCACATCCTTCTTCAAAGAATTTTAGCTATTGGTCTCCAAGGATTAGTGCACAAGGACATATATGTAGCAGTTGCAGAGTTGGGTAAATTTTTCCAGGAGCTTTGCAGTAGGAAACTAAAGGTTGATAGATTGAAACATCTAAAAGCAGAAATCCCTGTGATACTTTGCAAGTTAGAGAAAATATTTCCTCCTGCTTTTTTTGATGTGATGGTCCACTTAGCTGTCCACCTTCCTGATGAAGCACTCCTAAGAGGTCCTGTCCAATATGGATGGATGTACCCAATCGAACAGCAAATGGGCACTTTGAAGGGGTATGTGAGGAACAGGGCTAGACCTGAAGGGTCCATCGCTGAGGCGTACATAGCTAATGAGGCCTTGACCTTTTGTTCAAGTTACATGGAAGATGTTGTCACTAGATTTAATCGAGATGATGAAAAATGGCATCATGGAGCAACTGATGGTGACCTCCCTATATTCCAGCATGGTGTTAAACTCTTGGGGGCCAACAGGCAGACATATCTTGATGATAAAGAATTTCACAAGATTTGCTGGTATGTGCTAAACAATAGTGAGGAGGTAGAGCCATATTTGAGGTGAGTTTTGTTTCTAAATTATGTAAGTGTGCAGCAAACTGTGTGTGCACCTGACAAAGAAAGTTTAGGAGTGCAACAAACTGTTTCTCAAGACATATTGTAAACTGTGTGTGCAGCAAGTTTAGAGGAGAGTTAGACAAAGAAGGTGGCCATGATGTTGAGAAGAGGTTGGAAAAGGAATTCCCTGCTTGGTTTAGGAGTCATGTAAGTGGTTCTAGATTTATTTTTGACTTGCTTGGTTTAAGATTCATATTGCAGCAAGATGCATATTAGATTCATACTTGATTTGACTTATTTTGCAGCAAGATTCATATTGCAGCAAGTTTCACTCAATTATGTGTGCCGGTAATCAAAGTTGCTTTGACTTATTTTGTTGTCTTTTTAGATCAAGACTAAGTGGAAGGATAATCGAGAAGAAGTTAGTGAAGGGCTATATGCAATATCATGTCCTCCTGACCTAAGAGTGAACTTATGGGCATCATGCAGTGTCAATGGTGTTTGATACAACACTGTCGACCGTGAAAGACAAAGGCAGACACAAAACAATGGTGTGCTGGTGGATGGAACACATAATGGATCAGCGATAGAATTTTATGGTCAGCTCAGAGAGATAGTTGAGTTGAGCTACAACTCCAGTTTGGAATGCATTCGAACGGTCGTACTTTTTCGGTGTGACTGGTTCAGTCAAGATGGCAAAGCTAGAACTATTAGAGATGATGGCCTTTTTAGATCCATCAATGTAGAGAGGCTTTGATACAAGACGGACCCATTCATATTAGCAACTTGGTCAAAAAAGGTTTTCTATGTGCAGGACACATAATTTGGCAAAAATTGGTGTGTTGTCCAAAAATTTGAGCATAGGAGCATGTATGATGTCAATGAAGTAGAATTGAGCACTGTTCACCAAGATGAAAATGGTTTTGATAATGAGCTTGGGGTACAAGATGATGTTGATGATGGCTTGGATGAGCCTACACTAGTGCACCGACGTGTGGGTGGCCAAAAATCTACTGTTCCTAGTAACTTACAAGTTCTTATCAATAGAAGGGAAGAATACATGGTTGAGGACAGTGACTCTGAAGGCTGTGAAGATGATACTATCTTTGAGTATTTTAGTGATAATGATAGGGATCCCATGGAATGTAATGATGATGATTAGATTAGCTGTCATTTGTAGCTGTCTAAATCTGGGATGTTGATTGAGCACAAACAATTGTAATTGTGACTCTTTTTTTAGTACCTGTCTTTTTCTAGGATGTTGATTGAGCACAAACATTTATACCTATCTACTTCTAGATGTAGATGTATCTGACTTTTTCTAAGATGTTGATGTTCCTGTCAACTTCATTGTATTTTTCTAGGATCACAATTGCAATTCACTGTATTTTTCTAGGATCACAATTACAATTCACTGTATCAGACAAGTCACAAACAATTGGAATAGGTAGATCTTTAGTTGGCAATTCACAAACAATTCTCACACAATTGATACCATGAAGTCATTAATACATTGATACCAGGAAGTCATTGATACATTGATACCAGGAACTCATTCATACACTTCTCAAAATCCAACTCAGTTAGACTAAGCTAATGGATACAGTTCTCCAAAGCTATGACATACAGTTCTAAGACTTAGCTAATACATAAAACTCATTCAAACTAATCTAATTCAAACATTGATACAACTCTTTCACAGCAGCTGAAGCATCATAGGCCTTGGCTGAGGACCTTTACTGCATGTGGCCACCAGGAGTGCCAAACAGACAACAAGGACCTTCACAGAACGACAACATACCTTGATAAGTGCCTTGGCCTCCTCCTTCTCCTTGACAAGTGCCTTGGCCTCCTCCTTCTCCTTAACAAGCTCCTCCTCCTTCACCAGTACAACATACTTAGCATGTGCTTCATCCACCAAATATGCTAGTTCACTGCTCTCCACTTCAAGAGATTTGTTCTTCTTATGAAGGGCCTTGACTGCATCTCACAGATCAACAAGTATTTCGATCTGATGCTCAGTTGGCTTTGGATCCAGCCACTCCTAGAAATTACAACCACCATCCTTGCATCCATAAGAAAATTGCACTTTGTTAGACAGACTCTATATAAATGAACTCATTGCAAATTGAACTCAATGTAAATTGAACTCACTTGATATTTGTAGCAGCAGTGATACCTCCTTCCTGGATTCGCATCACTCCATGATACCCACCTAGGTGCCCTCTCATCGCAGAAGCAATTGACTGCTGGCGTGTATGAGTAGGGCAGATGGTGATATGGAATTGGGGAGGCGTTCGAGGATGGCTCTCCGTAGCGTGCAATGGAGTTTTGGGATGAGCTTGACCCAGAGTTGGTTGCCATGGCGCTCGAACCCTAACTGAGGTGGTTTGGAGAACGACGATGGGGCTAAACGGTGGGTGGGAGCACAGCGGCGGGGCTGACCGCTGGGTGGGAGCACGGCAGCGAGGATGGACAGTGGTGTGGACCCACGATGGTGGGGGCTCACCGGTGGAGTGGACGTGCATCGGCGAGGGCTCGCCGGTGGAGTGGACGCACGACGGCGGGTACAACAGATTTGGGGGATTTGGGCGGATTGTGTTCAATTTGGGGGATTTGGGCTGCGGCCGTTGGGTGGCTGATGGGTAGGCCAACCTGATCAGCTCTTGAACTGGTTGGACTTGGTTCACCTCGGGTAAGAGGATGACGGGTGGGCCCATGATGGTCAAATCATGGTCAAATCCATGATTTCAGTGTATTTTGATGCAGATTTGAACCTAATTTTTGATTGCAATGTTAAGTGCAACATTCAAGTAAAGTAATTGTACCTTGATCACTAAAGTTCAAAACGGTTCATATATATCAATGGATAAGATATGTGTGTTCATGCATAAGCTATGTGTGTTCATATATCAAGTGAAGTGTGTTCATATCAAGTGAAGTGTGTTCATTTAATCTTATGTGATCTTATGTAATGCCTACCTATTTATGTGTGTTTCTATATCAAATCATGTATACTATCTTAAGTAGTGCATAGTTTAAGTGCATATAGCTATGATAGGAGACATATAGATCTTATGTGTATAACCAAGCACACATACATGGATCGATGTATATGATCTTATGAAGTAATGCCACATACATGTGTGTTGTTAGAACATTGTTAAGTTTTTGAATTCATTAATGCACTCACTAAATAAGTAGTGTAGTGCACATAGTACTTGGATATATATCATCCTATAATGTATATAGTGCACACAAAATAAGACCTACATGTCTCTATAATTTTAGAGCCCACAGATTATCATCTTTCACATTAACTTTGAAAAATCAAAGAATGTTTTCATATATATTATATAATGACTATATAATTTGTAATTTTGATGTATCAAAGAAGGTTACAAAGACTAAAAAATATCATTTTGGATTACTATGGTACATAAAACATCATTATAAACATAAAAGTTTGAATCATAGGCAAATGGAAATTGATACCAATTTTAGAGAAACAAATATCATTTTTCAACACAAAAATAATCCCCAAAAGCTAAAGAAAGAACCATTTTTTCCTGACAAAAAAAAAAGAAAATTCTTTTCACTCCTCCCGCCTAAACGCCCCGGTGGTCGACGCGAATCCCCCGCCCAAACTTTGGTAGCTGAGAAAATCCCCTAACTACCCTCAAGCACGTCGACTCTTGATTGACTACAGCAGGGGTAAAATAGTAAATATACAACGGACTATATATCCATGAATCCACTCCACTCGGTCTCATTTCACTCCTCCCGCATCCACTCCGCCGCCGCCCATCAAGATCCACTCCACCGCCGCCCTAGTTCGCCTCCACCGCCGCCCTCCAAGATCCCCTACGCCACTGCCCACCTAGAGCCCACCCACCGCCACCCTCTTACCGCCCAGATCCACCGCTGCCCATTTCGCCTCGCCCAGATCCACCACAGAGACGTGACCTGCGACCCGAAGATGGAGGAGCCACACAACTACATCACCGGAGATCGTCCACCCTAGTGGAGATACAACTCTCATCAACAATGCCTAAATGAACCGCAACATTCCTCTGCCCCCCGAGCCTAGGTTCTGCCGAATGCTTCCCCTTTTAGGTGTATGGTTTTGTTCACTAGGTAGGGTTTAGGTTTTACGGATTACTGTGTTCACTAGGCATGTGTTCACTAGGCAGGGTTTAGGTTTTATGGATGAGGGTAAGATGTTAGGGTTTATTGTTTAGGTTTTATGGTGTAGGGATCAATTGGACTAAAATTCATTTACAAATAAATAGGGTACTATGAAAGGCTGAGGGACTTGCAAGTCACGGAGAACAAAAGGTTCATGGAATCCTTGGGTATTTGTACCTTGGCAAATGCAAGTTCTTAGAACTCGGACAAGCCAAGAAACAAGAATGGTCATGGGGAGGGGTCAGATTCATCGGAGTATCTTCCTAGAGCTGAGGGCGGCCAGGAAGAGGAAGATGAAATAGTTGTGGTGGGGTTTTTTTACATTACACTGTGCGATGTATATTTTAATGCAGGTTCTAATAACAGATTTGTTTACCCTTCTATATTAGGAAACTGAGAAAAGCAACAAACAGGGCACAAAGTGGAAGAAGAAGACCAAGATGCCTCCAAGTGGCACGAAAAGAGTCAGGGCAATTAGCGGTAGTGAGGCAACTCCTAGAGTTGCAACCAGGTCTGGAAAGAAGTACATCACCAACCACCCTAGAGTTATGGCTGAGGGACAGTCAACTCCGCTACCAGAGAACAATGAGACAACAACTGTGGGACAAGGGGAAGAAGAACATCCCCCAAGTCCTATTCTAGACTTTTCTGTATTTGATGACCCAAATAATACAAATGAAGATGAGGTCACAGAAGAGTTAGATGCTATTCCTCAAGGCAAGTAATAGACCATGCTTTCTCACATTCTTTGCTTTACTTGGATTACTCTGACACTAACAGCATCACTTTTGTAGCTCGACAATGTGCTCCAAGAAAGCCAAGACCACCAACAAAAGGCAAATTGTTGGACAATATGACAAAATCTATGGGAAAGGGATTGCTAATTAAAATTGCAGCAGGGAAGAGAAGGCCAGAGAAGCCTGTACAAGCTGCTAAGCTAGCTTAAGAGGCTGGACTTATCACTAGGAAGAGCATGCCTATCCTAACTCACTGGAAACATTACAACAAAGATTAAAGCCAACTGAAAGAATTCATGGGCCAGTTATCTATAAGTAAATTGATACCTTCCATATCTATTTGGTACCTTCAATAAGTAACTATACCAAATGCTAAGAGCTAACTTCGCTGGGTGATTGACTTTTGCAGGTTAGGTTGGCAGTTGATGATAAGGATGAGCCAACAGTTCAAGCCTGCAGTAATATACTCCAAGGTGTTGTACGCCAGAGGAGATATTTGTTGAAGAACAAGTACTTCAATGGTATACTAGTTAATGAAGTCCCCACTACTTCCCCTGTTCCTAGTATTTCTAACGACGAGTGGAAGGCACTCATGGCGATGTGGTCTACTCCAAAAGCAAAGGTATCATGATGTTGTAAAGAAAGTTTTATGTTCTCTCTATGTTGTCTTCCATTTACATATATATCTTATAGGAAACTACTCGGAAGAACAAGATAAACCATGAGAAGGTTAGACACCATCAAGCGATGGGATCTCGAAGCTACATCTCACACTTGTACGCATTTGTAAGTGCTAAAACACTGGGACAATACATTGTATCTAATTTAAACATACATATCTATTTCCTATAAAGTTGACTACAAACAAAAGCTAATTTTGCTGTATTTCCCGCTATAATTATGTAAAGAAGGAGAAAAACAAGGACAGAGAGGTGGATGCAGTTGAGATCTTCAAGGAATTGCATACCCGCAAGAAGAAGGGTATGACTGATGTGGTCAAAGAAACAGTTGTAAGTGCCTATATATCATTGCTTGTTGGGATTGAGTATATGTGTGAATTTATGCTAATTACAGTTGCTGGATGGGATTAGTACATGGAAAGTATGTTCATATGCTTAGATGTTGTGTGTCAATGGTTCTATCAGTTCTTTATGAAATGGAAGGTTGTTCTATATGCTTGCTGGAGGGGATGAGTACATAGAAAGTTGTTCATGTGTTTATGCCTATATATGGAATCATATGTTGTGTGCATTGTTCTGAAATGTTAAGTTGTGTTCCTATATGCTTGTGAGATGCTAAGTTGGGTTCCTACACCCTTGCTGGAAGGTTGTGCATGGTTGAGAAATGCTAAGTTGGGTTCCTACATGCTTTCTAGAAGGTAGTGCATGGTTTGTCTGTACATGACTGTGAAATGCTATGTTGATGTTCCTATATGCTTGCTGGGTGAGATTAGTACATAGAAAAGATGTTCCTATATGATTGTTGGTTGTTACTTTTCCTATACGCTAGCAGGATGGTCCTATCTATGCTTAGGAAATAAATAGTTGTCCCTATATGCTTGCTGGATGGCATTATTACATGGATAGGATATTCATATCTTTGATGTTCATGTACTTTAAAATGTATGCAACAATATGTTTTGTGATGGTTTTCATAACTTGGCTTGTGAAATAGATTATGCATAATGAACTTACTAATGTTGCACCTGTTTGCTATAGAGTACCATGGAAGATATGTTGGCCCAGCCTGCTCAAGACTTGGAGACACCAATATCTAGTACTGAGATAGTTTCGAAGGTTCTCTCACAAACCAGTGCAGCTTGTACATTCCTCAAGAATGCTGGTATTAAAACACCAGTAAGCAAGTCTGCTGCATCAGCTGCAAGAGAGGCACAACTTCAGGAACAACTACAGGCGGAGAAGGAACGGGCTGATAATCTTGAAGAACAACTGGTCCATCTGAAGAAGAAAGCTGCAAAAATAGAAGAATCCATGGCCAGGACCCAAGAAGTTGTGCTCAAGAACCAACAAGAGCTGGAGGAGTTCAAGAAGAAACAAGAAGCTAATGATATGATCCTTTAGCACATCTTGGGCCTCAACTCAGGTAATCCAGCTACTTAGCTTGTTCCTGTCCTGCCTAGGTTCCTCTGCAGTCCATGGTTGTGCTGGGCCATGTCGCTACTGCTGGTACTCGTGTCGCTACTGCTAGTACTCATAATAAGTTGCTGAACTTGGTCTGTTAGTTGTCGCTTGTGAACTTATTATGTGATTGCCTGGTCTGTGGAACTTGTTTGTGAACTTGTGGTTCAAGTGATGTGAACCTATGGAACTTGTGGTTCCCCTGTGTTTGGCAACTTTGGTTGTGAGAACATTTAAACATGTGATGTATAAACTGTGTATGATGTATGAATTGTTGTATGTGGTAAATTATGTTTTGTTTCTGGAATGAGTGATCAGGCACGACTGCAACCTGTATTTTATCCAATCAAAGAATTTATGATGAAAAAACCTCTCAGAAATACACGTGTCAACCTCTCAGAAATACACGTGTCGACCTCACAGAACATACACGTGTTGACCTCATATTGAAACACGTGTCATCCTTATTTTAGGACACATGCCGTACTCATAGTCACACACGTGTAAACCTTAGCTTAAGACACGTGTCGTCCTGAGCGAATGAAACACGTCAACATTACCGTCATACACGTGTCCACTACAACGCCTGCTGAAATAGTTCAGTGACGGTGCCCAAATCATCACGGATGTAAACTTATCTGTGATGAAACACGACAAATCATCACAGTGCAACATTTGTGACGCTACAAAGATGACGAACAGAATTTCGTCATAACTTTGTCACAGATATCTTTCCATGACGCTTTTAGCGTTTACTATGACATTATTAGATCGTCTCAGATGTGCACTTTTTTAGTAGTAGAGCTGCTCTGGTCGCACCTGGGAAGGTAATGGTAGGGCTGAAAAACAGGTGACCGTTGTGGGAGAGAAGAGAAGGTATAAATACCCCCTTCTCCCAACGGTCAGTTAAGTTGTGGTAGTGCCACGACTGAACTACGGCAGTGCCTCGCCTCAGTGCGGCAGTGCCTCACCTCAGCGCGGCAGTGCCTCACCTGCCAGGCAGCATAAAAGATAGGATTGCAAAGCTTGCTATCTTGGCTAAGGCTTTAAGGGTATTTGGTGGGTAAATGAGCACTTGGTTGCGCATTAAAGCTTGTGCATTGTATCCCCCTTTATAGTACGGCTATTCCTAAACTTAAATTCAAAATATCAAATAATTTAAACACCTTTGAGTTGGTCACCGCATCCTTTTTATAATTGGAGGCTCCACCATCGAATGTATTGTCCTTATTCCCATTATACCTTGAGCATGTGACTTGAACCATTTCAACACATGTGAGTTCATCTCAATGGCTTCAAGTCACTTTTACTAATGATTTGATCCTCAACACAATATGACTCCTCATAGCTTGATTAGTTCCTCGGCTCAATGCAAGTACTCTCTTCTTCACCTTAGTCATGGTACCTCGGTCCTCAAGCCATCGCTTGCCCTTCACCTTCGCTTAGTCCCTCGAAGCCCTTTCCTTGCTATCTTCACCTTATCAAGCCATACTCAAGTCACATCATATTAAGCATCCATTGAAAAACTATTTCTTCAATAGTATGATCCTTGCTTGAATATCTTTGTCGGGGACCAATACTAGGGTACACGAAGAGGAGGAGCTAATGGCCATCAACATTGATTCATCCGAGTAGTCAAGCTTTAGTTTGATTCACATAAAGACATATATGAATCAACATCAATATGGTCAAGCCAATTCACGATTCTTTATATCCTCTTCATTTTGGCTTGACACTCTTAATACTCACTTCAATATCTATCTTCATACTTTTAGCTTGATCAAGTCAATGCAAAGTGTTTTTTTAAATCTTTATCCATACAAGCAAACCAATGTAGAGAACATCTTATATCCATTATACATTGTCTCATTTGTCATTTCACTTTTGCTTAACATTTTCTCACTTATACACTCTTGATTCATTATTCAATCCTTGATCAAAGTTAGTCCACTATCCAACTCTTCTTGTTCATGCAAAGCAAGCCATTATAGAGACCAATCCAAAATCATCAACTCATGTCTCATTTGCCATTTGCCAAATATGCTTGCTTTCACATGATGCTACGATATCCCACAACATAAGCTATTTCATTAATTCCATTTGCATTGTTGTCTTTTGCTTGAACTAGATTGTTTCCATAATCTTTCAATACAACAATATACAATTTTGGCCTTCATTACAACACTACGTGGCATATCATCAAGTTTGCCTTCTTGTTGAACCTATATACACTTCTCATTCCACAATCTACAAGTATATGTAATAAATTGAATTTTCTGTTCAACACTTAACAAACTTGTTAGACCTTTAATGGTGTTGTCATTCAGTTCACCAAAACCCACTAAAGAGCTAGATGCACTTATAGAGTTGTCTACAGGAATTTGGGGACCAAGAATGAAATGTAAATTATAACCCTCCAACGGTGCATGCACATGGAGGCACATGCCCTTAAGGTCAAAAATAACTTTCCCATTAGAAGAGTCAGCTTCCAATGCACAAGGACTGTAGACATACCATATACAGATTGTCTTTTGCCCTCCACCTGGACCGATCAGCATACAGGAGGTGGCAAAGGCCTCTCGCGGGGCCAGCCATGGCGCTGGGTTCTTTCTTTCTGTCTATTTATTTGGTGTTTTATTTTCGTTCATATATGTAGATGACTTTGGTGTTTTATTTTCGTTCATATATATGTAGATGACTGTCCAAATACCACCGTTGCCTACTGTTTTTTTTCCCAATGTAGTCCTTCTCCCATGGTAATTCGTTTGTCTTAACTGATCCTAGATAGAAATGTTGACATAAGACCACTGGGCAGTGGGTTTGGAGATGACTAAAGCAATTAATAGCCAGTATTTTCTACATATTTTTCTCAAGATGCGGCTTCTCGTCTTGTACTTATGGTTCCAACAATGGCTCCGTTCGCTTGTCTTAAAAATGGCTTGTTCGGCTTCTTTTTTTAGCCGGAACAGTGTTTTTCTCTCACAACAATTCAGCCGGAACAGTGTTTTTCAGCCAATTTCAGCCAAGTTTCAGACCAGCGAACGGGCCAATATTCGAACGATACATTTTATATGAATTTATCTGCTGCATACTAAAAGTTTTCCTCCTCGTTTTCACTATGCTGCTCAAAGAGGGGTAATTTTCTGTCCCTCTTTTCTTTTTTTGGTGCAGACTTCCTTGTTAGTACATCAAATATAAATTCCACCACAAATAGTAGGTTGTGGCTTACATCTTGGTTCTTTGCTTCAATTAAGTGTTTTAGCATGGAGTTAAAGAGACTTGGAAAATTTTCAATTTATTTTTTCCTAATTGGCCTTTATGTCTCATGCTTTATTCCCTTATATAAAATGTATATCATCTGCGCACCATCAACTCTTCTGAGATTATTCCTACCTACACCCAAATATTATAAGATAGACCATACGTATTAAATAATAATATTTGCCCTCTTGTATATTGCATCTCACATATTCACTCTCCATAAGTCTGCCTAATGATATTCCTTCTATTTAGGCATGTCCATTTGCTAGGTTCGAGGTAAAATACATATTTACTTTCTCTACATTGTGCCATTTTTTCGGACTGAAAAATCCTAGGTTAATTTGGATAAATCACTATGTGCCACTCCTTACCTTTTGTTTTTACTCCATTTTTCATACCTTCCGTGACTTTATCATTGGTCACCTGGCTAATATGTGTACCACACCTCATATACCCGGCCATGCCAAAATCTACCCTTACTGCCTCATTACATGTAAATAATGTCGGCTTACCATTTTCATTGAAATTCTCGTGGGTGAATGAGTGAATATTTGAAGGCTGAGAATTAAGATCTTCTGCTGGTTGCGATGCATGGATGCCCTTGTTATGCCCATTGTCTTAGATTTCAAAATACCATGTCAACTATTGCCACTACTATTGTGTTGTACCTTGGATTCTTTGAAATCACAATAGCATTCTCTGGAGCCCAAAGAAACAGTGATGACTTTGCAGAAACAGTGCATTCGATTTCCCTATACCCTGCTTTCATCTTCTTTGTACCTTTTATTGATGAATGACGTTGTTGCTTATTGAACCCTTCTAACTAATTGTCTTATTAAATCACCTAGAACTTCAACATGTCGGATTTTGGGCTGAACACACTTTGAAAGTCAAAGAGGCAAGATAAACTGCACCATAATACTCGTGCAGCAACAGCGTATGTACCTCCAGAGGTGATCAACATTCAACAAGATGGCCTATATGATGATGCAGAATTAGACGTCTGGTTCCTAGCTTTCTCCCTTTTGCAGAGGTGATTTTGCATTGCTTTTTGAATAGTTCATTGCTATTTACAACAGTACATGACTGTTGCTATTTACAATAGAGGTGATTCCTTTCGGACACCGGCAGGCGCTGTGGGCTACCGCCGCGGCTTCTTCGTCTCGTGCTTTCGTGCCTGAGTGGTAATTTTTTTGGTCCCTTTGTTTACCTTTGTGTTAAGGATCTTGGGTGCACCTAGCTGTGTATTTCTTGTTTTCGCGATCTGATTCCATGTCGTCCTACATCTGCTTAGTTCGTCTCGCTGTGACATGTGCAATTGGTGCTGTCTGTTCGTCAGCTGCCACGTGCTGTGTGTGTCTTCTTACACCACCACAAAAAGACACATGGGTTTATGTTCGTGTATGTAGATTTAGTTTTTTTTTTACAAACCTCTCTTGCTCGTCACGGATCCAGCGGCCTCACATGGTGTGCTACATTTAAATTTTATAGTCCATTCAGTACCTCTTTCGTTCGATTACCTATTTGGATTATTATTATGTCATCTTAGTGAAAATACATGTTGCTCGCAAAAAGAGAGAGGAAAATACATGTCTATTTTTCGCTGGCGACCTTGTGTTTCCGTTCAGCGGTTCAGCAGGATCCCCTCATCAGCTAGGTCTTTTTTAACAGACCACTCCTTATTATTCTTTGGATTATGTCATCCTCGTGAAAATGTGTGCCTCTTGTGTCATGTTTATGTTTCTCTTATTACACAGGCGTGTAATGACTGTAGGATCATAGATCTAGACTTTGACTGTTCTATTCGGTATAACATGTAAACGGTAGATCCTAGGACATGTAGAACGATCTACAGAGAGAGAGGGAGAGAAAGGGAAGGGTACCGAATCTGAGACCGCAGGGGTGGAGGATCCAGTAACCTCCATCAGGTTCGTCGATGTAGGCTGCGCACGGGCAGCGACGGTCGGTGAAGAGAGGCGACGCAGTGGAGACTGTGATGCAGTGCAGTGACGATGGGATGACGGTGATGACGGTGGCGGCTTCCCGTCGCTGGCTGCGCACTCTCTTCGAGATCGGAATTAGGGTTTGTCGGTGGGGTTTGCGGCTCACGGCGAACCTCGTGCTTTGAGCCGCCGGCCCCCACCTCTTTATATAGCGCAGTGCGACGGGGGCCCACCAACCATGTAGGGTTGGGCGCCCCCGATCAGGGCGCGTGACCAAGGCCCAATAAGCCGTTGGGCTTATTGGTTAGGAGATCAATCTAACATTCTCCCCCTTGATCTCATTATCACTTTTATCTTTAAACTTTAAAACTTCAATCCTTTTATCCTTACTCATTTCTTCATAGATGATGCATAGAGCATATCTCATCGTCATGGTCAATCGCCGATAGATTTAACAGCTACAATGCACGTCTCTGATCTGAAATAGTTACTTTAACTTTTGGGCCCTTTATAGTCCAGGAATCATAGGCTTTCCCTTAAACCCATGCCGGCTACATGTTCTCTGAACACGTTGGGTGGTAAGCCTTTTGTAAGTGGATCCGCGAGCATCTTTTCGGTACTTATATGCTCAAGACTTATCATTTGATCCCGGACTTTATCCTTCACAACATAATACTTTATGTCAATGTGTTTGGCAGCACCACTTGACCTATTGTTGTGAGCATACTGTACTGGTGGATTATTATCGCAGTATAACTTCAGTGGTCTATTGATGTCGTCAACCACCTTCAAACCGGGTATGAACTTCTTTAGCCAGTTCACCTGCCCCGTTGCCTCATAACACGCTACAAACTCGGCATACATTGTGGACGATGTAGTGACGGTTTGCTTTGAGCTTTTCCATAAAATAGCTCCTCCTGCGAGAGTAAACACATATCCAGACGTGGATTTTCTATTATCTCCCGTATAATCAGAATCTGAATATCCCACTATATGGAGTGAATCAGATCTTCTATACGTCATCATGAGGCCTTTCGTTCCTTGCAAATAACGCAAGACTTTCTTTACCAAATTTCAATGTTCTATTCCAGGATTGCTCTGGAATCTGCCAAGTAACCCGGTAACAAATGCTAAGTCAGGGCACGTACACACTTGAGCATATTGCAAGCTTCCGACAGCTGAAGCATATGGAACCACTTTCATTTGATCGATCTCATATTGGTTCCTGGGGCATTGAAAATCCCCATATCTGTCGCCCTTGACTATGGGAGCAGGTGAGGGACTACATTTGTGCATACTGAATTTTTTTAAGACTTTTTCTATGTATGCCTTTTGTGACAGTCCTAATACCTCTTTACTTCTATCTCGGTGAATCTCGATCCCTAGAACGAACGAAGCTTCACCAAGATCCTTCATATCAAATTTTGAGGACAAAAACTTCTTTGTCTCCAGTAGTAGACTGACATCACTACTAGCAAGTAAGATATCATCCACATACAGGACAAGGAAGATAAACTTCCCATTCTTAAACTTTGCGTAGACACAATTGTCCTCAACATTATCTTCAAACCCAAAATTCTTTATTGTCTGATCAAACTTTAAGTACCACTGTCTTGAAGCTTGTTTTAATCCATAAATAGATTTCTTTAGGCGGCATCCCAAACATTCTTTTCCTTCCATGACAAAACCTTTCGGTTGTGCCATGTAAACATTTTTCTCTAAGTCTCCGTTGAGAAATGCCGTCTTTACATCCATCTGATGTAATTCCAAATCGTAATGTGCTACTAATGCTATTATGATTCTAAAGGAATCCTTACATGAGACTGGAGAAAAGGTCTCATTGTAATCAATCCCTTCTCTTTGTGTAAAGCCTTTTGCCACAAGTCGGGCTTTATATCTCTCTATATTCCCTTGAGAGTCAAGTTTTGTTTTATAGACCCATTTACAGCCTACTGTTTTGGCTCCTTTAGAAATTATCTCCAAATCCCAAACTTTATTTGCATTCATTGATCTCATCTCATCTTCCATGGCCTCAAGCCACTTTGATGAATGATCACTTTTCATGGCTTCTTCAAATGAGGTGGGATCACCCTCCATTTGAAATTCTTCAGTGTTGTACACTTCATAATCAGCAGGAATAGCTGATTTTCTAACTCTTTGAGATCTTCTAGGGGCCTCCTCAATTGGCACATTTTCTGTTTGAGGCTGTTGTTGCTCCCCCTCATGTGTGGCGATAGGTTCTATAGGATCCTGAGGCACAGATTCCTCATCATCATTCATTATTGCCATAGGCGGGATAACAGCAGGTGCTGGCACCACAGTGTCTTGTACTATTGGTGCAGCAACTGCAGGTAGTGAGAAAAATGGCTCATGAATGATCGGAGTGGGTGCATACACCCGCTTCTCGTCAAGGTCAATTTCTTGAGCTACCATGCTCCCCCTAATCATTTCATCCTCTAGGAAGACAGCGTGTCTCGTTTCCATAAACTTTGTATGTCTGTTAGGACAGTAGAAACGAAAACCTTTTGACTTTTCTGGGTAGCCAATGAAATGGCAACTCACTGTTTTGGGATCTAGCTTCCCAATGTTTGGGTTAAAAACTTTAGCCTCAGCAGGGCTCCCCCACACACGTAGGTGGTTAAGTGAGGGTACTCTTCCTGTCCACAACTCATACGGTGTTTTGGGCATCGACTTACTTGGTACTCTATTGAGAATATAAATGGCGGTTTTTAATGCCTCCATCCACAGACTTGTGGGTAAAGAGGAGTAACTTATCATACTACGCACCATATCCATTAGGGTACGGTTACGCCTTTCAGCTACTCCATTCTACTGAGGTTCGCCCGGTGTTGAATACTGGGCGACTATACCATTCTCCTGTAAGAACCTTGCAAAAGGTCCAGGAACTTGTCCATATGGGGTATGCCGACCGTAGTACTCTCCTCCACGGTCAGACCTGACTATCTTAATCTTTAAATCATGCTGATTTTCAACTTCTGCTTTAAATATTTTAAATTTATCCAACGCTTCTGTTCTTTCTTTAATTGGATAAATGTAGCCAAACCGAGAGTAATCGTCTGTGAATGTTATAAATGAATCATAACCATCCATACTTTTCACAGGAAAAGGACCACATATGTCTGTGTGAATAATCTGTAGGATTCCTGTGCTTCGTTTGGTATCTTTCTTAATTTTCTTTACATACTTTCCTTTTATGCAATCTCTACATTGTTCTAACTCTAAGAGCTCTAATGGAGGAAGAATATTATTCTTAACTAGTCTTTCTATTCTTCCCCTCGAAATATGGCCTAAACGACAGTGCCATAATTTTGACAACGCATCGTGAGCTCTCTTTCGTTTTCTGTTTCCATTGTTCGATGAGGATACATTTTCATTCACATCACATACGGAATTCACATTTTCTCAAAGTGATAACAAATAAAGCTCATCTTGTCGGAAGGCAAGACCAACACATTTATTATTAAACAATATCTGACATTTGCCATTTCCAAAATGGCAATCATAACCATCATGGTCCAACTTTGATACACTAATAAGGTTTCTTTGCAAAGAAGGTACATAAAGAACATCTCTAAGAAAAAGTATGAAGCCATCTGGAAGCTCTAGAGGAAGATCTCCAACGGCCTCAACATCTGCTTGTACTCCATTTGTGACTTTAATGAAACTTTCGCTTCTTTACAAAGTTTTCATCGAACGGAATCCCTGTAATGAATTAGCAACATGAATAGTTACACCTGAATCAATCCACCAAGTAGATTTTGAAAACTTTACATACAAGGATTCATTTACGAACGTAATAATGTTCTCACCTTTATTCTTCATAATCATCTTTAAGAAATCAGGACAATTCTTTTTATAATATCCCGTCTTCTTGCAGTGGAGACACTGGTCTTTAGCCACTGGGAATTGCTAGTTCTGAGACTGTTGCATGGTATCTTTTCCAGATGACTTGGAGGAAGAGCTGTTATTATAGTTCTTTTTCTTATCTTTTAGGTAGTTGACAGAACCACCTTGTGAAACTTTTATTCTTTCCTCCTCCTGCACACACATGGCTATGAGTTTTTCTAAATCCTATTTTTCAGGCTGTATGTTGTAATTAATAACAAATGTGTCAAATTCTTTGGGCAAAGAAGCAAAAATCAAATGAATAAAAAACTCATCCTTGAGTGCCAAATCCATTGGTTTGAGCTTAGATGCCAGATTGCTCATTCTCAGTATGTGCTCTCTAATGCCACTGCCGCCACCAGAGTACCTTTCTGTAACCAGCTGCTTGATCAGCTGGGTTGCATATGTCATTGAAGAGCCAGTGAACTGACTCTTTATTCTATCTAGGTACTCTGTGACCGTGTCACAGTCTGAAATTGAGCCCACAATAGCAGGCTCAATCGTGTTCTTTATCACTGCCAAACACTTCTTGTTGGCAGTGACTCATTTCCTATGCTCAAGGTCATAGGACATCTTTACGGGAGCAAAATCCCGCTCTCTGTTCTGCCATGCAGCATCAGTCTCATCTGTCTCCCTCACCGGTGCCACAGGTTCTTTAGGACACGGTGTGGTGACAACCCAGTCCACCTCAGCGAGGATAAAGGCCAGGTCTATCTTTTTCTTCCACTCAATATAGTTATCACCTTTTAGAGTGGGGATCTCTTTGATATAACTCATCAAGTTGTATCCTCCTGAAAACACAATTCAAATAGTGTGAGAACAGAAATAACAACAATAATTGCATGCCTTAGTTTAACGTTGGTCAAAATTAAAACATACAATTATTTTATACATTAAATCTACATTACCGTTGGGCAGAAATAGAAATAATGCATAATCATTAAAATTATAATATTGCTATTAACAACGTTGGTCAGAAAATAACAATATCATAATCAACTCAAAACATATTCATTTTCAAAAAATTAAATTCTCCCGTTGGTTCGAATTTAATAATGAAAATTGCATCTTTAAATACGCAGCAGAAAAATATTCAATTTGATGAATTTTACCCACAGGGAAAATTACTTTTTCTATTTCTTTTGAGCCAATTTCCATTTTTTTCAATTTTCTGGAAAAAGAAAATGCAAAAACCAGACTCAATCCACTCTGTTTTGGCCCAAAACCGCATAAAACGGCTCGGCCCTTTTCTTTTCGCGCGCACAGGCCGCACCCAGGCCGCAACCTGGGCCTGGGCCGGCAATGTCCCGCGCGTCCGCGCGCCCGCCTGGGCCGCGACTTGGCCCACTCCATCTCGGCCGTTCCTCTCCATCCGATGGCTGCGCGCGTGCATCGGAGGATCAAAACGGCGACCGCCGCGGCGCCCTTGAACCCTAGCGTCATTCGGCCTTCTCCACTCTCTGTCTTCGCTGCTCTCTTTCCTCAGCGCAGCCAATGCAGCACCGAGCGGCGAATCGGTGGAGCCTTGACGCCGTTGCCGGCCCCCTCGCCGGCGTGCGCGCTCCCCAGCGGGTGAGTGCGCCGCTGTCGAGCGGCCTGGCCGCGGCGCCCCTGTGGCTTGTTCCGGCAAGGAGTGCCCCGAGCCGACCTTTTTCTTCCCCGTATGCGGGCGTGACTGTAGTGCCGCGCAACGGCGAGGTAGGCCACCCTCTTACCTTTCTTCCCCTTTCTTTTGATTCTTTTGTTCGGATTTCATCCGTTTTCATGATTAGAGTTAGGGTTGGGGTTTGGGATGGCCACTGTTTTGCTTTTCCCGAAACGATTTCGGGTTTTAGGGTTCGGTTTTGTCATGAAAACGAGCCCTCAATTTTCCTTTAACCCAGTTAGGGTTAGGGTTCATCCGAACCCACTGCTTTTCTCAGATCCGAAAGGACCGAGTTTTTTAGGGTTCAACCGAACCCTTTGTCGACCGAAGCCCCTTCTACTTTCTAGATCCGCACTGGATCTCTTCATCTTTTCCTTTTCTAATCGATTTATCCGTTCTAGATCAAAACCCTAGCCATATCTATACCTAAACCGTAGCTCTGGTACCATTGTAATGACTGTAGGATCATAGATCTAGACTTTGACTGTTCTATTCGGTATAACATGTAAACGGTAGATCCTAGGACATGTAGAACGATCTACAGAGAGAGAGGGAGAGAAAGGGAAGGGTACCGAACCTGAGACCGCAGGGGTGGAGGATCCAGTAGCCTCCATCAGGTTCGTCGATGTAGGCTGCGCACGGGCAGCGACGGTCGGTGAAGAGAGGCGACGCCGTGGAGACTGTGATGCAGTGCAGTGACGATGGGATGACGGTGATGACGGTGGCGGCTTCCCGTCGCTGGCTGCGCACCCTCTTCGAGATCGGAATTAGGGTTTGTCGGTGGGGTTTGCGGCTTACGGCGAACCTCGTGCTTTGAGCCGCCGGCCCCCACCTCTTTATATAGCGTAGTGCGACGGGAGCCCACCAACCATGTAGGGTTGGGCGCCCCCGATCAGGGCGCGTGACCAAGGCCCAATAAACCGTTGGGCTTATTGGTTAGGAGATCAATCTAACCAGGCGTGCTCCTGTTTTACATATATATTTGCGATCATTGCATTATGCCAGTAGATGTCTTTCGTTTGCACATAGTATGCTTCTATTTTCGATAACTACACTAATTTTTCTCGCCTTTATGTTTAGGATTGTCGCTGCTTTGCCTGTGGTCGGTTCTAAGATTTCAGGAGGACAATTACTATTTTCACCACACCTGACTGCTGTTGTGCTTAACTATATTTTCCTGCTCCAATAGCCATACACTGTGCATAGGTATTTTTTAGTTACAGCTGTGTTTTTTGGGTGCCATTCTTTCCTGTAACGTTCCGATTACAACTATCTACTATGAACTGCTCCTGCAGATAAAAGACAGTGCCAGCATCGCCCATATACTGAATTCCATATTACAGCTAATCTGAGAGACGCTGCATAACCGTGAACAAAATCTGGAGCAAATTCGGGAATGCCAAGGTACCAAAACCAATGGTCTTCGCAGTTGAGAATGTACCCTACCCACTCTGCTTTGCTCCTACTCCTACACTACACAGGCTCCAGGATCACTGCAACTTGTATCGTACGGTTGAGCGGCACAGATCCAGCGCCGACGCCCTGCGGGGACACAGCGCCCACCTCGGCGACGACGTGGACTCACCCAGCACATGCACAACCCAAACGCCCAGACGCCCAAAGCCCCCAAACCCATGGACGTGCGCCATTAACTGTGGATCCTGCAAGCGCCACGCCGACAAAGTGGAGCTCCATCTGATCGATGCCGATGCGCGCGGGCAGGTCCCGGCCGTGAAACCAGCGCGATCCGCCGCTGTCCCTCACACGATCGCCGCACGTCCGCTGCTGTCTCGCACTCTCGCCATCCCCGGACACCCTATCCGACCCCGATCCCGTCGGCGACCCGGGCGCCAGTGATTCCCGGCTCGCCCACTGACACCGACTGATGGAGCCCGCACGACAGCGGCGCCTCGCGGCATGCGCGGAAGCTTCCGGTCACCGTCGGGTGCGTGTACGTGGGCGCGGCGAGGCGACCCGTCCAGCGGAGCGTCGAGCGCGTTCGTTGCCACGTTTCCAGCCACCTTCGCTTCAAGGCTCAGACGGGTCAGGACACGTCCGTACGCTAGCTGTCGTCGGGCGCAGCTACCATGCGCTGCCTTCACCTCTATATAAAGGCGCCAGTTCGAGTGGACTAGGACGCATCGAACAATCACAGTCTCAGTCGTCTCTCGCATCTCGAGCTCGAATTCATCTTGTTGCCTCGATCTGTGGCCGAGAGAGAAAGAGATGGAAGCGTACGCGGCAATGCCGTCGCCACAGACGAAAGCCATGGGCGTGGTGGACAAGCTCAGCTTCGAGATCTTCTCCCTTCTCGAGAGCAAGTTCCTCTTCGGCGCCGGCGCCGGCGCCGGGTGCCTATCATCCGGCGCCGGCACGCCGGCCAGAGCGTTTCTTGACGGTGGGCGCGTGCGGATGCTGTCCATCGACGGCTGCGGCGCAGGCGGCGCCGAGGACGCGCTCCTGGCGGCCGCGGCGCTCGCGAGGCTCGAGTCCGGGCTGCGGGAGCAGGCCGGGGACCCCGACGCGCGCGTGGCCGACTTCTTCGACGTGGCCGCGGGCGCCGGCGCGGGGGCCGTGCTGGCCGCGATGCTGTTCCTCAGGGGCGCCGACGGGCGGCCGCGGTACACTGCGCAGGAGGCGCTCGCGTTCGTCGCCGGCAGCGTCGGGAGGAAGGAGAAGGGCTGGGGCGGCCAGCGCGGGCGGTGGGCGAAGCTCTTCCGCGGCGCCCGTAGCGGCGGCGGCGACCGCATGCTCCGCCGGGTGTTCGGCGACGCGACGCTCAGGGACACCGTGGCGCCGCTCCTCGTGCCGTGCTACGACCTCGCCACGGCCGCGCCCTTCGTGTTCTCGCGCGCCGACGCCGTCGAGAGCGACAGCCTCGACTTCCGCCTCCGCGACGTCTGCGCCGCTACCTGCGCCGACCGTGGCGCGCTCGCCGACGTGAGGTCCGTCGACGGCCTCACGGCCATCGCCGCGGCGTGCGCGGGCGTGGCGGCCATGGGCAACCCGGCCGCCGCCGCCGTTACGCACGTGCTGCACAACAAGCTGGAGTTCCAGCTCGCCACCAGCGTCGAGGACATCCTCGTCTTCTCCATCGGCACCGGCTCGTCCACCACCGTCTCTAGTGGGCCGAAGCCGAACACGCCGGTGCCGCCCACACGCGCACCGTCACCGCGCGAGCTTGCACGCGTCACCGCCGAGGGTGTGGCGGACATGGTGGACGAATCAGTGGCCATGGCGTTCGGGGACGCGTGTGGAAGCAACTACGTCCGTATCCAGGCCGGCAGGAAACCGGCGCCTCTCCACGCGGAGACGGCGGCCGCTGGCGCAGAGACGATGCTGGCGCAGCGGAACGTGGAATCGGTGCTATTCCGCGGGCGGAGGCTGTCGGAGCGGACGAACGCCGAGAAAGTGGACACGCTGGTCGCGGAGCTGGTCAAGGAGCAGGAGCGCCGGAGGAGCAGCCCGTTCCCTAACGTGGCCATCAAGCAGGTTGCTACGCCGCGGCTGTCGTTGGCGACCACCGCATCGTCGGGCACCACGACGGTGCGGACAACGTCGTCGATGCCGTCGCCGGCGTCGTGGGATTCTCGCCGATAGTCGAGTTAATTTAGGCCGTGACAACTGACAAGACAAGATGAGATTATCCAGTGTACATGCATGCAACTGAGTTTGGAACTGAATTTTATCACGACAATTCACTGAGCACAACAGTTCTAGGAGTACATCACATCTGCTGCTGCTCATCAGACGCCTGTTTACGACTTATTAATGGCTAATTGCTAGCCACCTAAAAATTAGCTATAGTACATCTAAACGACAGGGTTAATAGGTTAATAGATGGATTAATTTTTCAGTTAGATCGTCAACTAGTAGTTGTTAGCTAACTAGTTAGCCGACTATAGCTAATTTGAATTAATTTTTAGCTCCAACTAGTAACTAGCCATCTTGTTTATTTGCATTGCTCGGCCTCTCTTTGCTTACTAGGAGGCCTAGAAATTGAATTGCTGACCATTGTTGTTCCTGGAGATTAATTAATGATCATCGCAGCCAAAGACTAACTATAGCAGGAATAGCATCGTTCAGGTAATAAGAAGAGAAAATTTATTGTGGGACTCACCGTCAATCCACCTTACTACTTGATATGTTGTGTTATTCTTTAGGCGTTACAGATATAATTGTGATGCACAATGGTTTGATAGTTTTTCTTGTGAAATAATCATGCCAGTTTTTTTTTTTTTTTTAAAATGTTTGAATTTGATCCAATATTTCTAAAATTTCGTGTTTGCAGGGCGACCCCAAGGTCGCGGGTTCCGGCTCGCCCGACCCTTTGGTCGCGGGCTTCGTCTCGCCCGACCCCAAAGTCGCGGGGTCTGTCTCGCCCAACCCAAGGTCGCGGGCTCCGGCTCGCCCGACCTCAAGGTCGCGGGCTCCGTCTCGCCCGATCCCTTGGATGCAGTGACCGTTGGGGGCTAGGAGGTATATATACCTTTTCCTTTCCTCGTCAACGGCTATCTGCGATTTAAAGTGACCGTTGGGGCTGGGGTATATATATCTTTGCTCTACCTTCCCAACGGTAACCAACCCTGCTCTCTTCTTCCTTACTTTAGTACGTCCAAAACAAAGCAGGAGCTCTCTCTTTCTCACTCCATTGTTGACCTAAACCTTCAAGCAAATCCATTGATTTCCCATCAATTCTTGAAGGAAAAGGGTCCAAACTTGATTAGAGAGCAACTCCATTGATTCCCAAATTCTAAGCCTTAGTGGCTAACCTCAACAACGTGGAGGTAGGCAAGCCTTGGTGACGAGCCGAACCACGGAATAAATTATTGTGTCACTTATGCTTGATTTACATTACTTGCATGACATATTGTTGTTGAGGTGATTTCTAGGATTGAGGCCGATCTACTTGTGTGTAGTGTTCCCACCACCTTTAGCTGTCGATATATGATCTACTACACTGCAGGAAGCTAAGAAATATACCCGATCCAAATTTCGTTGGGTAGATTTTGAACTGTGAACTAATATCTCCTGCAGGTACGACAGTGCCAAGCTCACAGAGCGACAGTGCCGCGGGTGAATTTGACTTCGGTTTTAGTTGAATTTTTACAGGCCTATTCACCCCCCCTCTAGGCGTACCAGAGATCCTACAAGTGATATCAGAGCTAGGTTACCTCGTGTGCGCTTCACCGCATGAGGTATAGAGCCTAGAGGAGGATCCGGTGTTGTGAAGCCCATCAACGTCGATCCGGAGGATGTTGGGCTGCATGACACCGACAGCAGTGAACTTAGCGCCTCTACAACGAGCAACTCCACACTCCCACAGCTAGAGGCAACCGATGCCAAAAAAACTCAAAATGAAGAAGAAAGAAAGAAGAAGAAGGGCAGCTAGAAAATAGAAAAGAGAAGCAAGAAAGAAGAAGAAGAAGGAGCAGCAGCGGTTAGAAGAGAAGAAAGCAAGCAAAAAAGACTCAAGAGAGAAGCTAGAAGAAAAAGAAGAAAAGCAAGAAAGAAGAAGGAACAAGAAGCAAAAGCCTCAAATGCATCTTCAAGTGAGCTATCTAGCAGCTCCGAAGATGGTGATGATGATGAGTCCTACCAAGTGCATAGCAAGAAGGACAAGAAAGAAAAGGGCAAGAAGAATGACGACAACAAATATGCCGCCGTATCCTTAAACTATTCTTCTATGTCTATGACTAACCATGATCGCAAGTCTTTCATCAATGTGCCCGCGGGCAAGTCACCTCATTTCGATGGGACTAACTTTGCCAAGTGAAAGCACTTGATGAGAGCCTATCTTATATGTCTTCATCCTAGCATTTGGGAGGTTGTTTGCAATAGATTTGAGCCACTGATTGATCCCAAGAATCCAACCATGGAAGAAATGAGAATCATCCACCTCAATGGTCAAGCTACTAGTGTGCTACTTAGTGCCTTGGATGGTGATGAGTACAATAGAGTGATCGGTGTGGATGTTGCCAAGCAAATTTAGGATACTTTGCATCATGCACATGAAGAGGTTGACAAAGTGAGAAAAGCAAAAATTGATTTGTTGATGTCTAAACTCAACCGATTTGTTATCTTGGATGGAGAAGGGCCACAAGAGATGTTTGATAGGTTGATGACCATGGTGGGCAAGATTAGAGGATATGGTTATGATGAGCTAGATGATCACAAAGTTATCAAGATTATATTGGAAGCTTATTCACCAAAAAATGAGACCTGGCCCCTTACCTCATGTTCATGATTGAGAGGGTCACTGGATTTTATTTTTCAAAGGATGGGATGCACACCGTCTACAAAATTGAGAAGACCTGGCCAGCCGTAGCTACGTAGGGAGCGGGGAGCTCTCAAGCTCATATAGATATCTCTAAGTCTTCCCGCTCTAGGTCTCGCAGAGGAGGCAAGATGAAGAAGTTTGGCAAGTGGTTGAAGGCAATCTTCGGCAAGTGCACATATACAGCTGACAGAGCGTATGAGACACAGCTTGAGCAGCGTCAGCAGCGTGGAAAGGACCTTCCACCACTTCCTCCTATTCCACCTCCTCCACAGTATGACCTTCCGAGTATCTCCAACATAGATTCAGATGATGATGAGGAGGAGGAGCAGGGACGAGCAACAGATTAGGATGAGACCTTGGAGGGATACCGTCAGAGACAGGAGCTGAGGCGTTCCACTCGTTCCACTCGCTACACCGCCACTACTCACTGTTAGGGCTATGCACGTATTGACTCCAATGATGATGATGCTGATGGTGGTGCCGGGACTGCTGCAGGAGGTGCTAGGGCTATAGGAGGTGATGATATTGATTGGACAGACATCCAAGGAGATGACGAGTAGGTGTTGATCTTTCTTCTTTTCTTCTCTTTTTGGTGCTTTATGCCAAAGGGGGCGAAAATTAGAAGGGTCAAAATAGAGGGGTCAGGTCAATCAACTTTTCAATGCCATGGTCAGCAGCTGCATTTCATGTCCTATTCGATGAGTGTTAGTCTTTGCTAGGTGGAAAGTTTGAGAGTCGCTCAAAACTCTAAATTGTAAAATAATGCTACTATTTGACTCTTTGTGTATCGGATATGGACATGTATCGTTGTGTGGATTAGAAGTCATCTTATTATGCTAGGTTGTATATCTTTTTATCTGAGCTAGCTGTGTGGTGCTTGACTCTGTCTTGCTCGTACAATCAGGAGCGGCACTGCCGCATAGCAGCAAGCACATGTGTGCATAAACTGTCATTTGCATCATGTTTTACATACCTGACACAATGTGCAGCACCCCATAGGAGCATGGATGTAGGGAGAGGCCTGTCACTTTCACTAAAATGTGAATCTTGGCTTCTTATGCTAATTTGAGATTTCAATTCTCTATTCACATACTTAGGGGGAGGCTCTACACCCATGGCTCGAAAGTCTCCGTATTTATTTCATATATGTTGTAAGCTCTAATTGGGTTGTGATCAATCACCAATAAGGGGGAGATTGAAAGTGCAATCAAGCCTTAATTATGGGTTTTGGTGATAATGACCACGCAATTAGAGAACTAATGAGATTTATCGAGATGACAAGCAGGGAATTTATATTCGAGGATGCTACACAAAATAGAGGAGCCCCAAATTATATATGTAGATGGATTCAAACTCAAAGGAGGTTTAAATTCTTTTATATATTGAATTTGAGTATGGGGAAAGCCGTACTATAAAGGGGGACATAATGCTTAAGCTAATATGTGCTACCAAGTGCTCAAACAACCATAAGCATCTCAGATTCACAGCCAAGATAGTCTACACTTCACTATTACCCTTGCTGTCTTGCGTGGTGCGAGCTCCGACTCACCCGACCCCTTGGGCGTAGGCTCCGGTTCGCCCGACCCTTTGGTCGCGGGCTCCATCTCGCCCGACCCCAATGTCGCAGGTTCTGGCTCGCCCGACCCTTTGGTCGCGGGCTCCGGTTCGCCCGACCCTTTGGTCGCGGGTTCCGTCTCGCTCGACCCAAGGTCGTGGGCTCTGGCTCGCCCGACCTCAAGGTCGCGGGCTCCGTCTCCCCCGATCCCTTGGGTGCAGTGACCGTTGGGGGCTGGGAGGTATATATATCTTTCCCTTTCCTCGTCAATGGCTATCTGTAATTTAAAGTAACCGTTTAGGGCTAGGGGTATATATACCTTTCCCCTTTCTTCCCAACGGTAACCAACCCTGCTCTCTTCTTCCTCACTTCAGTACGTCCAAAACAGAGCAGGAGCTCTCTCTTTCTCACTCCATTATTGACCTAAAGCCCTCAAGCAAATCCATTAATTTCCCAATCAATCCTTAAAGAAAAAGAGTCCAAACTTGATTAGAGAGCAACTCCATTGATTCCCAAATTCTAAAGAGCAGGCGGTTGTGTTTGTTACTCTCGGAGCTTGGCTCCTAGCCGGCTAGAGCGTCGCCCGTGGAGCTTGCCAACTTGTGTGGCAGCCCCGGGAGGTTTGTAACCATCTCTTAAAGCTAGTAAACTCACCCCTCATCTCAAGAGTTAAGTCTCTTGACTTGAGAACAAGGAAGGGCTGGAAAGCTCTAAGCCTTAGTGGCTAACCTCAACAACGTGGAGGTAGGCTAAGCCTTGGTGGCGACCCGAACCATGAGATAAATCATTGTGTCATTTGTGCTTGATTTACATTACTTGCATGACATATTGTTGTTGAGTTGATTTCTAGGATTGAGGCCGTTCTACTTGTGTGTGGTGTTCACACCACCTTCAACTGTTGATCTGTGATCTACTACCCTGCAGAAAGCTAAGAAATATACCCGATCCAAATTTCATTGGGTAGATTTTGAACTGTGAACTAATCTCTCCTATAGGTGCGGCGGTGCTACGGGTGAATTTGACTTCGGTTTTAGTTAAATTTTTACAGGCCTATTCACTCCCTCTAGGCGTACCAGAGATCCTACAATAGGAGTACAACATCCCATGACCCCAAACAAAATCGCAAAATCTAACCAGTGACAGTCACACGCTCGCACGACCGTGCTCCCCGTGCTGAAGTCGATCGTTGCTGGAGGCGGGTTAAGGTTTGCTGCCTCCCCCGAACCCTAGATCCCTAGCAATAGGCTGGCCCAGCAGTGCGTGGGCGGGGCGGTGGAGTACCACCGGGCGTGGTGGTGGAGGCGTCGGTTTGGGCGGACCGGCAGAGCAGAAGCGGGGGAGGCTCGACGACTAGATGACGAAGCCAATGGGTTAGGAGAGGGCCAGGGTGGATGGTGGACGGAGCAGCAAGGCGGCACGTTGTCGGCGCGGCCGTGGGTGGTGGTGGAGGCAGCAGACATTTTTGTATGTATATATGTCAATGAATTTTGTTTGGGGTTATGGGATGCTATACTTAATTTAACTAATTGTTAGTCAAAGTTAGTAAAATTTGCCTTTTTGTCTAGTCAAATATACCTCTCATTTTTGGACGGAGGTTGTTACATGGCAGGGGAAGCTAGATGTATAGGCAGTTGAAAACAATCGTGTGGATATATATTGCCTTGTCGTTTTGGTACATAATCTTGTTTGTAACGAAAAGCCATTCCATCATGGATCATCACCACCATGGCACCATTCGAGCGAGGAGGAAGGAATCATCCGTGTCCGAGCCCCGCGACAAAATGCAGTGAACTCCGTGCAACATATCCGCAGTCCGTACGTACATATCACCGTATGATTAGGTCGGGTGGGAGTAGTTAGGGAACATCAAACATGCGTGCGCGGCTGCAGAGTGACAGAACCGGGTGCACGGCTGCACGCACGCACGTAGCGCGAAGCTGCGAAGTGCGCCCAAAATATGCAAACGAGATGCCATGTGGCGCGTTCAAGTGCCGACGAACTGGTGGGTACCGGTGGTAGGTGTTGTAGAGCTGTGTGCATGTGCTGCTAGCTTGGCGCGGCGGCCGGCGTTCTCCGGCAGGAGTAGGACACGCGTTCGCCGGGGCCGGACAAGGTTCCCGATTCGTTGCACGTCGTCGCGGCGCCATTCGTGCGTGCGTGCGTGGCCCAAGGCACCACGCCCGTTCTCCGCTCGTCACCACCCACCCGTGACCGTGACCCGTGCGCGCGTCTTAGTCAAACCACGGGTCGCTGCGGTGCTAGCTAGGGGCCTGCGCCTCCAGCTGTGCGTGGAATCTGGGACGGATCGGAAGCATGCATGCACACCAGCTAACTCAACGCTGCACACAACCGCGCGGCAACAACTCGGTGCTGTGCCGGCTGCAAGCCACAGGCACGGCACATATATAATTCATGCCAACGGTTTTGCTGTCTGATGGTGCTACCTTATCCCAAGGAAATGATAATTCAGAATTACAAACATTACATGGTATATACCACGCGTATTGCCCATGCATGATCTCCTGATGTATGTGCGCACGCCCTCAGCATTCCCGTTAAGATGCGTGATTAAGCATCTTGGATACTAGATTAAGTTAATTCCTTAGGCTACCTAAACACACAAGGTAACGCTAAATGAATTCTCCAAAAAAAAAAAAGTTAACGCTAAACGACTAAGGCCTCGTTCGTTTCTTCGAGGAACCATTCCTGGCCGCCGTTTTCTTCAGAAATCATAATTTAAATAACGTGGGAAGGGTTCCGGCCAAGAAAGGCCTGGAATGGGCTAACCGAACGGCGCCTGGATCGACAGCCCGAACATGGATCAAAGCCTCGTATCCTGGTTAGGGCATCATAACCCTCGTTCCCGCCGGTTTCCTTACCGGTGGTTGTAACTATGCGACACAGACACAGAAGTGGTAATGTATGCCGCCTACGACAAAAACACCTCATCTCACCTGTACGACTGTACCATCTCTTAATCTTTATCATGCCGTTTATCTGGCCAGTGCTACGGATGAGAAGGTAGCAACTGGCAATGACAACAAAGGAGGAAAACATATCCGAACGGTGCATGCACGTGTGCGCCCGTTTGTTTGTTACCTTGACGAAAGCCCGTGGAAAGAGCGCATAACCACCATGCGTGGGTGTGACTCTACATCATCCTCTGCATAGCATAGAACGCACTCTCTCTACACCACTCCTAAAACCACTTACTTTGCTACTGTATTTAATTCGTCACGTGTGTAAAACGCATGCACAGTGGAGCTCCAGGTCCAAATCCAACACCGACGGCATGAGCTGACAGTCCGCACGCGGGATGGGATAACGCAGCAGGCGCAGGGCAGGGCGTTGAGCCGTCGTCGTACTTGAACGGCAGCTCCGCCGCTGTCTCCCCATCCCGGGACACCAGACTATTAGTGTTGATCTCATCCGACTCGGCCCAACGGTCGAGTCGGGCCTTGATTCATTGTCCTGATCGGGGGCGTCCAACCAAACCATAGTTGGTGGGCCCCTGTCGCGCAGCACTATTTAGAGGGAGGTGGGGGCCAGGGCGTATTCAAGAGGTTCACGACGATCCCCACTTACTGCTCTAACCCTACCGATCAAGGGAGTGCTGAAGCGGCGGGAAGTGCCACCACCGCTGCACCTCACCTCCAACGTCGTCGCTGGTGCCACTACAACTCCTACACCGACACGTGGGGACTCGAACAGGACTTACTCTAGGAAACAATGAACAAGTTCATTTCAGTTAAGTTAAACACTCACTGGATTTACACCCAGAGATCCTTAAAATAGTCCATCAATGGTATCAAGAGCCACGCTTGGGTGTAGATCTAAGTCTTGGGGTAGAAAAGAAGAACGAATTTAGAAGGAAATGAACAGGTTTTTCAAATTCCCCAAATCCTAACCCTAACCCTAGATCAGAGACGGCGGGATTTTACCATGCCATCACCGTCGGCTTTCCGCCGCAGGATAGAAACCACGACGGCTCGCCGGATCTGGACCGACGGCCGCCGGTAGCAAGATCGAACCCTAACCCGCATAGGGTGGGCGGGGAAGATGAACAGTGGGTCCGGCCAAACCCGAACCCTAAAACCCTAACCCTAACCCGCGTAGAGTAGGCAGGGAAGATGAACAGTGGGTCTGGCCGGTTAGGGTTTGGCCGAACCCTAAGACCTAACCCTAGAGAGAGAAGCAAGGACGGATAGAAGGGGTTCCTACTTGGGGTCAGGTCATCCCGTCGCCATCGCTGGTCGTCGTCTGTACGCCGCGCGGGAAGAAACCTCGAGTTGTCCGAGGGAGCGACGTCTTGCCGCCGACGCGCTTTTCTGCCTTGGACCATAGGGCACCACCGCGCAGCCACTCGACGACGCCGCGCGTGGCTCCGGCCACACGCGTGCGTAGGCGAGGGGTACCACAGCGGCGCCATCATCGTCCGCGCTGGCGAGAGGACCGGCGGAGGCACTGCTGCGCTGCTCCTTCTCTCTTCCGACTGCAGCGCTGCGGAGGAGAGAGAAAGGGAACAAGTGAAAGGTCCTTGTGTGGTTTTGGTAATTGAGTGACAACCTAGGTGGACTAATTGTGTTTATGTGAGATACACAGGTGATTAGTCCACAGGTACATATGTGTGAGCAACATATGCCATGAAGGTGAAAATGGCTTGGAGATGTTGCAAAGCTCACACATGTGATCATGAGACATGACATTTGAGTCATGTGATCAAGGTGGAGAAGATCAAGACAAGACTTGGCTTGATGGACCGGTTGCAAGCGTGAAGGGCAAGTCAGAGGCTTTGGAGCAATAGACCGCGTGGCGGTAAAGCTTGGGCAAGACTTGGCGCTGATGGACGAAGGCAATGGTGAAAAGCAAGTGATGTCAAGATCGATGAACCAATATGATCACGTGATGATATGAGGTCGATCATATCATTGTTGATCATATTGGTGCATGTGTTGCATCAACATTGGAGAAGATGGAATAGAATGCGCAAGGCAAAGGTATAACCTAGGGCATTTTATTTCACCGGTCATAGGTGTGTAGAGAAGTTGATGACCGGGTTTAGGATAGATGGCCGTACTATCAAGAGGGGCAAACTTGTTTGCATATCGGTCATCTAAGTGCCACTCGAGTGATCTAACTTTGCATCATCGCTAGGATTGAGTGGCGTGGCAAATTGAGTGGCTAATCCTTTGAAAAATGATTGTAAAAATGCTAACACACATACACATGGTGGTGTACACTTGGTGGTGTTGGCACATTTACAAAGGAGATGAAGTTGGAATTGATGTGGATCAACTCGGCGATGGAACGGAGGTGAGAAGGGTTTGAAACTCCATCGGCGCACTAGACAGAAAAGATAGGGTCCCATGGAGTGCACCGAACACTGAGGTCCTATGTCCGGTCAATGGCGACAGACAGCGTGCAGGCGTCGGTCATCGATCGGACGCTGGCGCTAGAAGTGACCGGACGCTGATTGTGTGCGTTCGGTCAGGGTGACGTGTGGTGACACAGGCAGAGCAGAAAGGCTAGAGAGTGACCGGACGCTAGTGCTGCGTCCGATCACGATCGACCAGACGTGTCCGGTCATGTCTGGTATCTTACTAGAAACGATCGGACGCTAGGGTTGCTGTGTCCGGTCAGTTCAAGTTGCTACGTCCGGTTGACTAATGACCGTTGAGATCGGGCGAACAATATTTAAAGAAGGGGACACGTTGCATGCATCACATGACCGGACGCTGAGGGCCAGCGTCCAGTCGATCTGACCGGAGCGTCCGGTCGTCCTGACTTTTGCCCAGTGAAGGGGTAACGGCTCTATTTGTTCGTGGGGTTATAAATAGAAGCCATGGTCGGCCTTGGGCCGGTAGCTGAGCACACTAGAGCCTTGGTGGCTTATGTAGTAGTGCTTGGGAGCCCTCCATCTCACATATACTTGATAGTGATCATTTGATTATGTGAGAGAACGATTCTAATGCGATTGCATCGTGAGGTTGCATCGAGTGGCACTAGGTGATCGAGTTGCAAGCTTGTGGTGCTTGTTACTCTTGGAGGTTGCCACCTCCTAGACGGCTTGGTGGCGGTCTCTGTTGAAGCCCGCAAGAAGCCTGTGCGGTGCTCCGGAGAAGAGCTTTGTGAGGGGCATTGTGCTCGCCCCGCGGGAGCCACGAAGAGAAACTCTAGTTGAGCATGTCATTGAGATACCCTAACTTTTAGGGTAGGTTCTTGTGGTGCCCGATGTGCGGGCTTGGCGGGTGATGCCAATTAGCCGCCGAACCACCAAGTGAGCGGTCGACACAACGGGGACGTAGCGTGTTGGTAAACACGTGAACCTCGGGAGAAAAATCACCGTGTCAACCTTGTTCTTCCCGTTGGTTTGTATCATCGTTACACAAGCTTGTAATTACTTTCATATACATTGTGCTTATGTAGTTGCTCTTGTAATTAGTTAGCTTGTATAGCTTACTAGTTACCTTCTTGCTTGTGTAGCATAGAAGTAGCTCCCTTGCGTGGCTAATTAGGTTTGTGTAACTTTGTTAGTCACTTTGCTTAGTTTGTGTAGCTAAGTATTTGCGCTCTCTAATTTGGTATTGGTTGCCTTGTTATTGAGCATTGCTAGTGAGCTTAGTTGGCTTTGTGCTTTTGCTTACTAGCATGTGTAGAAGCTCCCTTGTTGCTTAAAGTACTAGTGGCATAGGTTTGTGTGACATTGCTCCTAGAATTGGTTAGGTGAGCTCTAGCTAGCCCGGCACCTTTGTTGCTTAATTAGTATCTTTGGAAGGTGCTAGAGAACATATATAGAGGGGTATAATCTTGGCTAGACCAATAGTTCTAATTCCGCACTTGTTTCGGTTAGCCGACGCGATTAATTTTAGAAATGACTATTCACACCCCCTCTAGTATGCTATCTCGACCCTACAACAAGGAAATGAAATTAGGGTTTAGCAAAGGGAGCCGGCCGACGCCATTTTTTACTCGTGCGAGATCGACGCGGACCCATCCATCATGATGAATGGTCAGGAAACGCCGGGCTGATTTTGGCCCAGGTGGGCGCGAGCGGCAGGCCACTTTACCGGCCTAGGCCCAGGTTGCGGCCTGGGAGGGAGCCACAGGCGACCACGCAAGCTAGGCCAGGCCGTTTCCGCAGTCGGGCCGAGTAAACAGTGAAGAATTGAGCTTTTTTCCTTTTTCTTTTTCTAGTGAATTTAGTTTTTTCCTAGAAATTGATTATTGGCTCAAATAAAATTAGTTTTGAGGAGTTTATCTTGTGGGTAAAATTCACGAATTAAGTTTCCGCTGCAAAGTTTGATGTTGATTATCTTCTAATTAAATTGGAGAATTTAATTTGAAGAGCAGTTATATTTAGTGAATTACGATTATGTTTATCCTCTAATTAAATTGGAACCAACGGGAAAAATTAAATTAAAGGAGTAGTCTGTTTTATTTAAGTCATATTATGGTATTGTTATTTTCTGCCCAACGTTGATAATGACAATATTATAATGAGTTCGTGTTTGAGTTTTAAATCTCTGATAAATTTTACACCAACGTTGTCAATTTTTCAGAGAATAGATAAGGACCAAGAAACGTTCCTAAACTAAAAGAATGTATTTCATTATCAAGTTTCCACTGAAATGAAGTTAATTATCTTGTAATTAAATTTGAACCAACGAAAGAATTTAATTTTGAAAAGTAGTTATATGTATTTCAAGTTGATTTATGAGTTTTATGCATTAATTCTATTTTCTGTCCAACGGTGATGTAGAATTGATGTAGAAGCACCTTGTATGTTTTAATTCGACGAGATCACTTGGCTGCATGCCAACAGACTGTAATGCTAGAGTATGTGAATGAAAAGGCTTGAGTCAAGTCAGTTCAGGACAATTTTGTTAGTTTACTAATTTTCTAATTAGATTAGAACCAACGGAAAGATTTAATTGAAAAATGAAGTATAAGTAAATATTTTAGTCGTCATAACTAAGTTTTCATATAGATGTGTCCCATATGGGGAGAAGTTTTGGCATAGTAATTATGCTAGTCCATCCAGCATGGCGAGAGAAGTTTTGTGATGACTCATATGTTTTTGTATCCCGCATAGTGAGAGAAATTTAGGTAGCTCTTATGCTATCCTAGTATTGACCATGGCACAATAAAAATACATCGCAATGATCAATACTAACCAAAAGATAAGAAAAAGATGTAAGCGTGACTTACAAAAGTACTGCTAATGAAAGACCTCGTTGAGTTCTTAAAGTGAAATAAGAAAATTGTACTCCTATATGAATAAAGAAATAACTATGTTCGTATGACATAATCATGTGAATGAAGTAAGTTATATGGTTCTCCTCGTTCACAGGTTTTCTTAATGGTTCTTGAAATTATGGCACTAAAGTTCATGCCATATTTCGAGGGGAAGAATATTAAGATTAGTTAAGAAAGATACTCTTCATTAAGAGTGAGATAAAGATTAATTAAGATGTATACGGCCATCGGAGGAGTACAATGGTCATAATAACGATACCCCTAAGCAAAGAAAAAACTAAATTCCTGGACTTTTTTAAAATTTTGACAGGAAGATAGCGTAGTCAGCCTCAAAGATGTTAAGGTGGTGCTTAAAGTGTCATATGAGGTTTTAACAGACTAAACCCAAAATAAGATATTTGAAGATACACTTCTTTAGAAAAGATGGGACGGTCTAGGAGAGCATGGTATGTAGAGACCTAAGACTTGAAGAGAAGCGGGACTACGTGCCCACTTCAGTGATTCAAAACAACAAATTTCTTAATACCTGTTGATGTTGTATGATTTATACAACACCTGTTGTTGACTCTACGTAGAAGATGAATAATGTAAATAAGGATCTTGTGATATAGGAGCCTATAGAACCAATTGTCTCTTGGCAATAAAGGGCTACAACAGCCCCATATTAAAGTGTCAGTAGCTGAGGCCATAGAAGGTTTTAAAGAATTAGTAAACCAGTTTTCTGATGACTATCAAGTCTATATTAGTAAAGAAATTTCAATAAAGGGTGATCCTACCTCACTTGAAGAAGCCATGAAAAGTGTTTACTCGTTTAAATGGCAAGAAGCTATGAAGTTGATATGAATTCGAAGAATACCAATGATGTTTGGGACTTAGAAGTAATTCCTAATGGAGCTAAAATAATAGGCTGTTAATGGGTCTACAAGACAAAATGTGACTCGAAAGGAAATGTAGAAAGATATAAAGCACGACATGTGGCAATATGCTTTAAGCAAAGAGAATGAATAGATTATAATGAGAGTTTTCTCTCTAGTCTTATGTAAGGATTCTTTTAGAATCATAATGGTGTTAATGGCACATTACGATTTAGAGTTACATCAGATGGATATAAAGACGACATTTCTCAACGGGGATTTATATAAAAATGATTACATGGCACAACCCAAAAGGTTTTATCGTAGAAGAAAAGAACATATGTGATGCCGCCTATAGAAATCCATTTATGGGTTAAATATAAGTCTCGAGATAGTAGTATTTGAAGTTGATGAAAATAATAAGAAAGTTTAGGTTTTAAAGAAAATAAGAAGGACAATAGCGTTTATGCAAAGCTCAAGAATGGAAAATTCACTTTCCACATCCTATGAATAGATGACACTACTCATTAGTATTGATGTTAATCTATCATTGGAGAAGAAAAAGTTTTATCCTCAAGTTTCAATATGATTGATCTTGGTGAAGCGTTATTGGTTCGAGGAATCGAAATTCACCGAGATAGAAGAAAATGGGGTATTATGACTATCGCAAAGGCATACTTAGAAAAGATTCTAAAGAAATAAAGTATGCATGAGAGTAAACATACGTCTGCTCCTATAGTCAAGGGTAATAGATTTGGGAACTTTAAGTGTTTCAGGAACCGAAATGAGATCGATCAAAAGAACATGGTTCCATATGCTTCAGCTATTGAAAGCTTGATGTGTGTACAAGTACAAGTAAGAACTTACCCTGACGTAGTTTTTGTATCTAGGATATTTTGGCAGAAGTCCAGTTCAGATATAGATCACTGGAATTGAGTTGAGAATGTCTTGCAATTTTGTAAAGTATCATAGGCCTCATGCTGAGTAACAAAGAACAAGTACTCTCAAATAGTTGAGGGTACAAAATGTTAAGTCTTGGCGAGATATGTAGTGAAATCCACAGTTGTTGCTAACACTCATAGTTGAAGGATTATTGTGGAAAAGCTCCAATAAAACAGTTGTGGTGTCATCAATGATGCATACCATAGTATAGCTTGTCATGAGGCTTAAGAAACAGGCAAAAGGAGGTTAAAGGGAATTTGTACCCGGATTTAACATTGGTAGACAACAAAATAATTATTTAAAGTAAGTTAACTCCTAAGACAACAGGTTAAGTGTGCTGTCAAACACATTGACACTAAGGTATATGTTGTAAAGGAGAAAATTCAGAATCATTTTGAAAGCATTGAGCACATAAGTACCGAGTAAGTACTTGCGAATTCACTTACCAAAGGCTAACCACCCAGTGCGTTCAGAGAACACACAGTCGACATAGGTTTACGGAAAAGCCTATGATTTCTTGGTACTAATGGCCTAGTTGAGTATCTGTTTCAAAATAGAGAGATGCATTGTAGCTGTTAAATCTAATGGCAACTGACCGTGACGATGAAGCACGCTCTATGTATTGATCTGTGATAGAATGAGAAAAAGATAAAGAAAGTTGAGTTCAAGTATGCGGTAAGATCAAGGGGAAGATTGTTAGTGTTGATCTCATCCGACTCGGCTCAACGGTTGAGTCAGGCCTTGATCCAGTGCCCTGATCGAGGGCGTCCAACCAAATCATAGTTGGTGGGCCCCCGTCGCGTAGCACTATTTAGAAGGAGGTGGGGGCCAGCGCGTATTCAAGAGGTTCACGATGATCCCCACTTACTGCTCTACCCCTACCGATCAAGGGAGTGCTGAAGCGATGGAAAGTGCCACCACCGCTGCACCTCACCTCCAACATTATCGCCGGTGCCACTATAACTCCTACACCGACGCGAAGGGACTCGGACAGGACTCACTCTAGGTAACGATGAACAAGTTTATTTCAATTAAGTTAAACACCCACCGGATTTACAGCCAGAAATCCTGAAAATAGTCCATCACAGACACCACCCCGAATTCCCGATCCTGGCGGCATCGGTGACCCTGCGCCACCGCGCACTGACAAGATGGTCCCGCACTTCGGTCGACTCTGTCGATGACCGGTGTCCGGCAGGACTGAAAAATAAGCAAAAATACTGTTCCGGCTGATTGTTGCGAGAGAAAAATAATATAAACAGTGATTTTGTGGGTGCGCTGGCCAGCCCAGCCGAACGCGCTATAGGCCGGGGAGCTAGCGGCCTCGCCGCACCGCGGCACCGGGCCACTTCGGAGTTCGGACAGGAAACTTCCTGGCAGGTGCGTGCGCACGGCCACCCATCATTCAGTTCATCACCGGCAAAGTGGCGGATGCTTCCGGTTTTCGTCGATCACAGCTCCGACGGCCATGATACGTCCGTACGCTAGCTGTACGGCCGCACCGCCGCAGCCACGTTGGCGGCGCCCGCTGCTAACCTGCGCCAGCCAGTAGCCCCTATAAAAGAGTCTCGTTGGAGCAGACTGGGGACTCATCGGCATTGAGCATCGCAGTCTCTCTCACTCACTCGCATTCACGACTCACGAGCTCCAACCAATCTCTAGCTACGCTACACAAGCTCTCCTCGTGCCGCCTGCTCCTGGACCATAGATGGAGACCTACGCGGCAACGGCGTCGCCACCCACGTGCGTGGACAAGCTCAGCCACCAGCTCTTCTCCCTGCTCGAGAGCAAGTTCCTCATCGGCGGGTGGTGCCCGTCCGGCACCGGGACGCCGGCGCGGGCGCTCCTCGACGGCGGCGGCCGCGTGCGGGTGCTCGCCATCGACGGCTGCGGCGCGGGCGCCGAGGACGCGCTCCTGGCCGCCGCGGCGCTCGCGAGGCTCGAGGCCAAGCTGCGCGACTGCACGGGGGACCCCGACGCGCGCGTCGCGGACTTCTTCGACGTGGCCGCGGGCGCCGGCGCAGGCGGCGTCCTCGCCGCGATGCTGCTCCTCAGGGGCGCCGACGGCCGCCCGCGGTACTCGGCCCAGGAGGCGCTCGCGTTCGTCGCCGGCATCGTCGGGAGGAAGGACTGGTGCGGCCGGAGCCGGCGCGGTGGGTTGGCGAAGCTCTTCCGCGGCTCTCGCGGCGGCGGCGACCGCATGCTCCGCCGCGTGTTCGGGGACGCCACGCTCAGGGACACCGTGGCGCCGCTTCTCGTGCCGTGCTACGACCTCGGCACGGCCGCGCCGTTCGTGTTCTCGCGCGCCGACGCCGTCGAGAGCGATAGCTTCGACTTCCGCCTCCGCGACGTGTGTGCCGCCACCTGCGCCGCGGGCGGCGCGCTCGCGAGCGTGAGGTCGGTCGACGGTGCCACGGTCATCGCCGGGGCGTCCGGGGGAGTGGCGGCCATGGGTAACCCGGCCGCGGCCGCCATCACCCACGTGCTCCACAACAAGCAGGAGTTCCCCCTCGCCACCGGCGTCGAAGACCTCCTCGTGCTCTCCATCGGCGCCGGTGCCTCCTCGGCCACCGTGTCCGTGTGCTACGGGTCGAGCACGCCCATGCCCACGCGTTCTCCGTCGCCGCGGGAGCTGGCGCGCGTAACCGCCGAGGGCGTCGCGGACATGGTGGACGAGTCAGTGGCCATGGCGTTCGGACTCGCGTGCGGAAGCAACTACGTGCGCATCCAGGCCGGCAAGGCGCCGGCGCCGCTCCACGCGGCCACCGCATCCGCGGCAGCGGGAGCGATGCTTGCGCAGCGGAACGTGGAGTCGGTGCTGTTCCGGGGGCGGAGGCTGTCGGAGCGGACCAACGCCGAGAAGGTGGACGCGATGGCCGCGGAGCTGGTCAAGGAGCAGGAGCGGCGGAGGCGCAGCCCGCTTCGGAATGTGGCCATCAAACAGGTCGGCACGCCGCGCCTGTCGTCGGCGACCACTGCTTCGTCGGGCACTGCGACGGCCAAGACGGCGTCGACGATGCCGTCGCCGGCGTCATGGGAGTCGCGCAGATAGTTGGCCGGGTTGATTTAGGCCGTAATTAAAGATTTAACGTGGTGAGGATCTTGTCTTGTGTACATGCATATATGCAATGCAAAGGCTAGGAGCGGGGTGTGTTATTTTTGTGATGGACATGTCTAGCTGACATTAAGTTGTTTTTTTTTCTCTTCTGTCAACTGAATTTTTCTCATGCACTTACACCATCTTCTAACTATATTTACACTGTCTTATTGTTATATTTACAATGATTTATTCAGTGTAATTTATTGGACAGAGTGATATAATTTGGGAATAACACAAATATATACCAAATTTTTCAAAAAAAAAATTACATTTTTTCTATGGATTCCAAATATCAGACAAATATATATCAAATTGTTCACAAACATCATCAAATTTTTCACAAACTTACAAATTTACAAATTTTTCTATAGCGAGAAGCGTGCATGACGAATTGCATGCGACGTGTCCTGGATCGGATCTCCTGCGTGCACGCGCCCAGCCAGCAGGCATGGCGGGCGCTGCTCTACTTTTGCCACGTACTACACGCGCACAGATGATGGATGCATACACCTAACAATGGCGGACGCATCGGACGGCCTGGTCCATCGGCCGACGGCAACGAACGGTCCAAAAATCAGTTGATACATGCTCCTAAATTAACCGGTTGATAGATACTAATACTGTTTGTTATTTGCAAGGAGGAGGCACGCGCACTTGTTGGAGACGACCATGCACGAACCCGGCCAACTGGCCAACTCCTCCACTGTGTCGCTTTGTGCACTCGTAGTCCGCATGCATGATTACATGTTCCCCAACTCCGATCCAATGATCACACGCCGTACCCGGATATGTCGGAGCATTCCTGTCGCTCGGCTGAGCCTGAGCTGAGCTCCAATAATTCCAGTGGGTGGGTGCTTGTCATGATTTCCCACTCATAGCTAGCAGGCATGATCAGCCTCATGGAAAGCTACGCTACGCAGCAGTGGACTTGGCCGGTTGGGAGATGGGTTCGTGGAATCGTGGTCATCTCATCACGCGGGCGCGCGGTGGCGCCTCCACTGTGGTCGCCGCCGCTAGCTGAGCGGCACTTGCTGGTTGGCGCCGGCAGGACACGCGTTGCCCAGCTGATTCGGCAGAGCCTCACGGCACAAATCACGGGCCAGAGAAATATGGGCCCGCGCTGCATTGCACCCAGCGTCTTCCGTCCAGGTCCACTTCCACACCAATGGACTCATCCGGCCATCTATGTCCGTGCGCGCGCGTTTTGAATTTTTGATCAAACCAAAAGTCTTTGCGACGCAATGGCTCCAGGCTCCAGCTGAGTAGATGTGTAGGAGTCAGCTAACCTCAGCAATGTATGAGTTTTTGAACGAATGTTTAACTGACGTCAACTCCTGCTATTACTGGCGCCCCCAAGCTGGTGATCTACAAGCTGAGAAGGCTGTTGTTTCACTTGCTTTGTCTCCCGATCTTGCCTTTGGGGGCTTGTTACCCCTCCTCGTACATAAACATCTTTTTTAATCCCTATCATAACTGAAAGGCAGAGCTCTGCCATTGCTTTTTTTTAAAACATTTCTTCTTTTATAGTAGATGTAGATACAATTTACAAACTATACTTTTCTCCTTTTGATTTTTTTTTTAATATTCGTGACAGAGTTCGACTTCTTCAAGTGAAGAAAGAACCAGTGTGGGAAACAAAATGCTTGCGCTCATCTGTCCATATACTAACAAACTGGGACAAATGCTAGGTTGGATTTGACCCATACTTGTTGTTAAGCGACAATGTTACTATAATTCAAACAGCATCATGCCTTACGCTGTTTGCTAGTGTGGCAAATGCACCTAATTAACGTAGGTTGCATGGATATAGGTCATCGGTTGTGTTATTTTGTACTAACGATTTTCTGATAATTGAGCCTCGACGACACTTCCCTCCCTTAAAGTTGACGCGAGCACATTTGCTATTATGCTCACATTATTCTGTCCAACAACTGACAAATCTTTGGCGTGTACGTGCGTGCATTTCAGTGCTAGCTGATTGGAAACAAATAAATGATGGTTCGGATGCGTCTGAGTAATGATTATTTTCAGTTGTTTGAGAAGAACGAACGATGTTGAAGAGATTACACCAAGGATCAAACTCGATCGAAGAACACGCTAGAATGCTGATTCTGCCTTTTTTTGGTTCTTGTACCAATTGAGCTGGCGCAATGCGCTCTAAGAAATTCAAATCCAATTTCTATCCGCAGTGCGTTCTAAGAAATTCATACCAAATTGGGGCTCCAACTAGTACCTGACATTCGCCATTTTTTAACAAAAAAATGGTACGTGTGCGAGAATAAGTTATTTATGGATGGATAGAGAGCAAAGTACTTACCACATGGCGGCCAAATGCATGACTACGCAATTACCAGATCACCGAGACACCAATTAATTAAGCCAAAAGAATGAAGGGACACGAAGCACTAGTGTATGCACGAAGCTTTGTGTAGTGTCCGCATGTTCCCCAACTCCGATCCAATGATCACAGTATCACACCGCACCGGATATGCCGGGGCATTCTTGTCGCCGGGCTGAGCTGCCCTCCAATGATTCCGGTGGGTGGCTGCCATGATTTCCCACTCATGGCTAGCATGATCGATCTCATGCTAGTCAAACTAGCGCTCCGCGTCCATTCATTCTTTTGGCTTAAATTAAAAATTGTTGTCTCCGTCAACCAGATAATTGCGTCATTTCACAATGTGCTAAGTACTTCGCTCCTATAGCCCTACCCTCTATTAACTTATTCTCACACACGTACTATTTTTTTAAAGAAAAGGCTAATGTCAGAGAAGTTGGTCATGAAATTCTGATCAATTGAAAAAAAAAAGCAGAATCCACATTCTAGCGTGATCTTCGAGTTTGATTCTTCCTTTAGCGGAACGTCTAGCGCCAGGACGTCCGGCGCCAGCAGCGCGTCCGAACGCCCCACCTCCACGGGACACGTGATGCCGCTGCCTTGCGCCTACTGCCCACTATTATAATTTTGGTAGATTGATGCGCCTGCACGTGCTCTTTCCCCGTGCCTCTGCCGCTAGGTCCCGATTTGACCATGCACGCTTGTGGGGAGAAATTATCGCGCCCGCTACCATTAGGAGCAGCAGCGACGGGCCACGCCTGGCCGCGCATTCCTGCTGCCCGCATGCTGCTGCTAACCGGCCGCATCAATCTGGAATAAGGAGAGATAGATAGATAGATAGATAGATAGATAGATAGATAGATATAGAGAGAGAGAGAGAGCAGCCGAGCATGGATGCAACTTCGTGCTCCACACCTGCTATCACGCCCGCTTGGCTTCCTGCGCGCACGCGGGGACCGCTGCGCCCAAGGGGGCACCTCTGCCTACGCCCCCTAGCCGCGCCTGCTGATGAAACACTTGCAAAGTAAAGCATTTGCTGCAACATACGTCAGAAATAGATGAAACATTTACAACATATGCTTGCAACATATGTGTATGAGCACTGCAACATATGTAACATCCAGATAAAACACTTGCAACATACATCTGAAATAGGTGAAATATTTGGAACATACACTTACAATATATGTGTGAAAACATATGTAACATCCAGACAGAACATTTGTAACTTGCAACATGAAAACACTTGCTGCAAAAAAAGACTGAAACAGATGAAATATTTTGGACAACATACTGTTGCAACATATGTGTGAAAATATATGCAACATTCATATCAAAACGCTTGCAACATACGTCTGGAAACAGATGAAACAGTTTAAACAAACGCTTGCAACATGTCTCTGAAACAGTTACAACATATGCAACATCTCCGACCTACTTTTGCAACATCCATATGAAATGATTGCAACATGCCTCTGAAACGTCTGAAACAATTGAAACGTACATTTGCAACATAGGGGGGAGAGGCCTGGGCCGATCGATTCCGGCCATCGGGGTGGGAGCCGGTGGTGAGCGGCTGCGCGTGAGCACCACCCACCACCACCACCAGCGGCGCGCGCGAGCACTACCACCACCAGCGCTGACGGCACCTGGCTTGCCTCGGCGACGATGGTGGGGGATGGGGGCCAGGGAGCGCCATGGCCGCTGGGGTGGGGGGAGCTCGGTCGCTGGGGTGAGAGAGGGCGCCGTGCCGAGGTGGGGGAGAGCCGCCGACTCCCCTACAACACCGCTGCGCCACCACCATGGATCTTGCTTGGGTGGGGGAGAGGGCCACCGAATCCACGGGCGTTGGACGCTCCCGGTAGGTGAAGATGTCGGGGTGGGGGGTGCCGCCAGGGTGGGGGAGGAGCTGCTGGGGTGGGGATGAGGACGCCGAGGTGGGAAAAGAGGACGTTGAGTGGGGAAGGGCGCACACCGGGGTGGGTGAGGGCGTCATAGCCGGCCAGGGAGGCAACCATGGCCGCACATCGGATGGGGCAGGTCATGAGCGCAAAATGGATAAGAATAAGAGGAGGAAGCGCGTGATAAGGAGCACGCAGAGTGAGGCGTCCGTCCGTCAGGAGCATTACCGTTCGTATAGTCTTCAACATCGATCGTTCCTGTCAAACAACTGAAATATAGTCATACTACACATCCGAACCATCATTTATTTGTTTCCAATCAGCTAGCACTGAAATGCAGTCACGTACACGCCAAAGGATTGTGTCAGCTGTTGGACAGAATAATGTGAGCATAACAAATTGCCCCCCGCTTCAACTTCAAAGAGAGGAAAGTGTCACAGGCTCAACTCAATTACAAGAAAATCGTTAGTACAGATTTACCACAGATGACATATCCATGCAACCTATAGTTAGGTGCATTTGTCACAATGTCACACTAGCAAACAGCAGAAGGTATTATGCCGTTTGAATTGTAGTCATTGTCGCTTAACATCCAACATGGCATGTCCCAGTTTGTTAGTACATTGGCAACGAGCGCATGCATGTTTTTTTAAAACATTAACAACACTGGTGCTTTCTTCACTTGTAGAAGTCGAAGTCTGTCTCGGGCTTCTTCACATTGGTCCTGTAGCCCTTCTCAAAGTCCTTGGGCAGGATCACGTACCGGTTTTTCCTGACGGCATGCATGCCAGCTTCTTGGCATATTGCAGCAATCTGAAAAAGAGATAGGTCCACGAGTATATAAAAATAAAGGGTCAAAAGGAGAACAGTATAACTTGTAAATTGTATCTAAGTCTACAAGGAAAGGAGAAATGTATGGTCTACTGTGTATTACCACACCAAGAGTCAAAAACTGAGAAGGCAAAGCAAAACAGCCATCTAAGTTTTTTTTTACCTCAGCCCAAAAGAGAATAAGCTAATTTGCAACAGGGCTATCTAATTACTATTAGTACAAGAAATTTGTTTTTTGAAAAAAAAAATCACCATGTAATTTGGTGCATAACCCACTATATTATTTTGGTAACCTAGTATCAAATACCCATTTTGTGCATAATCTTGAGCATACAAGTGTTCCTCATTTATAACTAGCGCTCTTGTTGTTTTACATAATGCAAATTGAAAACGATGTGGCGATTTGAAGCACAATACCAAGATGACAAGACTAGGGCCTTGTTTGGATGCATGTGTATTCACCTCAATCCACATGTATTGAAGTGGAATGGAATGGAACTTTGTTTAATTCCACTCCAATCCCACTTCAACACATGTGAATTGAGATGAATACATGTGCATCCAAACAAGGCCTAAAGTTATAAATCTCTTGGTTGTTAACTTTAAGTTCAAAACTCTGCCACAACTAAATCTAGTGCAATAATGAGCAGGTAATATTTGTCATTACAAATGATATTAACCTATGATATTTGCTCAGTAAGCCATGTTTGCTAACTTTCTAAGTGGACAGTAGGGACACCACAAAACAATTAGCTACTCACATGCCTCGTCCTATTTCGAGACAGGTAATTCAGATGAAGCCACTTAACCAATAGAACAAATCATTGGGCTGTGTGCATCACTATCAAGGTAACAGGAGAACGTAACAAGAAGCATGATTGCATGGATGTTCCATGTATTTTATCCATTCCCATTAAAGATCACCCAAGTGTTCAAGTTCGCAGTGTGCGGAAATAAAATCCTACAGTGTATTAGCCTACGCAGCAGGAGGTGCTTTTTTGAGATAACATACAAGTAATGACCCAATGCAGACAGTATCCCAGTAGTTTAAATGCAAATTATTTAATTATACTGAATCCTCGTAAGGAAAGTAGACTCACATCAGCAGCACTGATCTTATCTGGTCTGCAAACATAATCTTCCAAATCAACCTCGTCACTCAAATTCATCTTGGCAGTGCAGACCTGAATTGAAACAGCAGCCAGCGAGCAGTTGAGAAAAAATATGATCCCAGCAACAAATATGAAAAACCAAAACATATAAAAAGAAAACAATTTAGTTTGCACTGATCGCAAATCCTTGACAGAACATATGACCATATCACAATTGAGCATGTGCATCTGTGCAGAACAAGTTAGCAATTGGTATGCAGTATGGCATGGTTGAAAATTTTAATTAATTACCAAATACAGAAATTTGCGCAGCTCAATAGCTATTTGTACAAGATGAAAAGGACCTTAATAG